>NW_026854060.1:0-15000 GCF_026571515.1 Ruditapes philippinarum
TATAATAAAAAAATACATTTTATAGAGGGGGAGACTGATGTCCTTTTTCAAAGGTTTAAATTTGACAAACATTTCTAACATGATAAAATAACTAAATTATTTTCAAGTTTTAAAATGAATGTTTTAGTTAGGAATTCAATTGGTGATTATTTGACTAGCACAATTAGTTTGACTCATGGACATATCTAAAACATATAAAAAAAATTTCAACTTTAAAATGACTCCACTGTGGGTTTTTGCAATGACAGAACTGAAAAAGATTTTTTTAAAGATTTTATGTACCATTTGATTAAGTTCTAAACCAATAACTTGTGTGCAATATGCCAGATCATTCACTACCTCAAAATTTCCAGAATAATCATTTAAATTGTGAAAAACTTTAACTCAAATCTGGCTATTAGAGGCAAAAAGGAAAAGATTTTTAAATTTAAATCTGTGAATAATTTTTAAGTATCTTTTGCACATCTTTATGTGTTAGGTGCCAAGGTTAAGGTACATTTAAAAGTTTTATGTTTTGAGGCTCTTTGACCTCAGAGGAGTTCCGGTAACCTGAAATTTAAGTCACTTATTTAGGTTGTAAGTTACAGAGCATGTAGAAATGGGTAAATGTAACACTCTTTTTACTTATCAGTATTTATACTGAATGTCAAAGTTAATTGATTATTTTGGTCGAAGTTCAGTCACACCTAAATTGTAAACACTTACAGCATATGACAACTTTCCAGCTTTAAAGTTGGATATGGACCTCAGGTGTGCCTCCATGCATGACTTTCAACACCATTGCTGTTTAATCATGGAACCATCAAGTTGCTTCATGTGAAAGAATATAAATTTGCTGGCATAGTGGCGATGAGCAAGTATTTCGAATTCAACGGAAAAATGTGTCAGAAGAAAAAAACAATACAAAGTCTTCTATCCAAAATTTGTTCATAAACAAACAAAAGTTACTTCAAAACATCTTGAATTTGTAAATTGTAATCTTTTATGTAAAGGTAATTTGGGATCAAAGTTATCTTTCAATATATCAAAATAAAAGTCTTGTCAAAAGTTTGTTGCCTCCAGGTACATGAAGATTGTATCTTTTGAAAGGATGTGCCCATTAAAGGAGTTCAGCGGATCTCAAGATTAACACTGAAATAACTACATATTTCAGATATGAACTGAAGTCGCACACAAGTCATCAATTTTTTATTATTGTATTCTAAAGATGGATAGATTATTCTTGAAGTTAATTATAAACAGGTCTGATGGTACTGATGAATAAATACCTTATGTTATTAAACAGGTAAAACTGCTTACACTTTCTTCTGATGGACAAAAAGTCAGAAATCAAATGTTTAAAAATAAGTTTATTATATCCCGTAACCTACTGAAACATAAAGTGATAAACTTCTGCCACCAGTATAGAGCTAGGCCGGGCTACACTTCTGTGCAAGCTTTATTTCATTGGTAGCTTATAACACTATCATGTATGTATTATCTGAAATGACATTTTTTAATCTTTTTTTTTTCACTTTCAGCCATAACCAGCATCAACCGTTTTGCCAGGTGTATGACTTGTGTGCTACATACCTTTTCCTGAATCTGTTATGTTATCATTTTTTATCCTTCACCTTCAGCCATTACACACATTCATTTTTTCATTGGCATCAATTTTAAAAAATCTGACATTTCATTTTTTTATCCTTTTTTGTCACTTTTAGCTGTTGTCCACATAAAAATATTCAAAATCTTGCAAAAGTTCCACACATTTTCAATAATCTATTAGTTATATAGAGGATATTGAATGAGTGTAGATTTAATACTAAATTTATTGAACGAATTGAATAAAATCATAATATGTGAGCCTCTGGCGACATAATATTGTTTTATTTAATGAGTTCAATAAATTTAGTATTGAATCTACACAAATATAATATTCTATTTATCACATTATATGAAATAAAAACGGTAAATTGTTAACAAGTCATTTTTATTTGATGCACCAATAGTGTTATGCTAACATTAGCCCGCTTTAGCGCAATTGATGTCACGTCTAAGTATTATTACACTAGTGTAATATCGTCTTGTGTAATATCGTTTTTATAAAATGGCTTTATTACACTCCTGCGACTCTAATTATGTGATAAAATGTGTTTTAATATTTCACTTCAGTGCCTTAGTTTATGTAATGAAAATATCATTTATTATTTTTTTCACTTTCAGCCATTATCCACGTCCACCACTTCCTGTGAATCCTCTTCATCACCTCCTCCATTGTTTACATCATCTTGTTTACTATCAGTGTCCATGTACTTCTCTCTAACATTTTGTATTTTGTCGTACTCAAAATTTGCACCGGCTGCATATGAAAGCATTTCTTGAATGTTTCTTTCTTCGAGATCACCAAAAACGTACCCGTTAGCTTTGTCAATAACTTGCATTACTCGTAACATGCTCTCTTTATCCTGAAAATAAAAGAAATTTGTTAATAAGTGCATTGTACATGTATATATTTCCCACAGGGAGCATTAATTGATGGATGAATGTTTCTCGTGGGACTAGTTCGGAAATGGCCGCTTCATGAGCCACGAGGTACTTACAATTTCTATCCGCCTGGCATAGTGGTAGGAGTTGGGAGGTACATGGTATGCTTGCAAAAAGTGTCTCATAAGTCAAAAATGGCTGGCCCTTTCAGTAAGATTAAGGTTGTTGACTTCAAGCCACTTGCCCCCCCCCCCCCTACCACTGAGTGTTTGAATCTCGCCAGGGACTTTAGAAGAGTCTTTGATGTGAGGAAGCTATCCAGCTAGCTAACGGAACATAGGTGGTTCTACTCAGGTGCTCACTCATGCCTGAAATAATGCACGGAAGGGCACCTAAAGCAAAATTATAGGACCTTTTAATCGTAAAAGACAGTTTGGGTTCTGCATATAATTATGAGCATATTTTCAGGCAATACTATAATGCAGAATTAGATGGCCTCAAAGTTTTTACAACTTTATCAGCAAGTGTACATTCTGTGTTAGTTTCCAACCAATCAATGCCTGAAATCTGAGAAAAAATATTTTTAATCTCTGATCAAGGTTCAATAAAGTTGACAGTGATTTAATATTAAATTTCCTTAATCTAACAAAACATAGTTCCAAATAAAAATCCAGCCTTGTCTAGCATAATGAAAATTTAAGCCAATTAAATATAAAACAAGAGGGATAACTCAAGTATTAAATGAAAAATTTTATAATGATAATTAAAATCCGTTTGAATGATACTACATTGTATTCTACGGCTTAGTTAATTTTGCAATGCACCGGCATTTGGTTTTGACAATAAACATGTAATAGATAACGTATTACTTACCTCTACCACAAGTGGTACAAACGTGACCAGACTATAATCTTGTACAATATCCACTAATGCTGAATTTAACTTCTTATACCTATGAAAATCTTCATCTTCCTTAAAACAATACATTAAAATTTAATTTCAAATATTTTATAATATTAAAACTATTCAATGAAAACAAAACAATAAATGTATGTGTCAAATGAGTTATATGTGCCAGTACAAAATTCATAATGAAGAAATGCATGTAGTAAACGAAAGGCACATTATGCCTCGGGCAAAAATTGTTAACTGACATTTAAACAATGGTTTAAGAGCATGTTAGATGGTTATCAACTGAACGATGTATGTAAAATCATTTGTCATAAAATTAGAAAAATGTAAACAAAGAAGTACATATATTCTAACTTCCATACAAAATGCTTCTTATCACATATCTGAACACCTCTTATGAGCATTTAAAATTTGAAACATGCAAATGGTTTTGAGAAAGTCCTAATCCCATAAAGGATTAAGTCTACATGTATATTGTCTTGAATCAAGCAGGATTTGAATCCACAAACACTACCCATAAAGTAAGGCATTTATAATGAATATAAGCACAAAAAGGTTTTTAAACATGAATAATATTAAAGGAACTCCACTGAGGTCCAAAAGTTAAAAAACATGTAAATTAAAAATCTTTAATGATCTGAAATTTTGCACACAAGTTTTTCTTACAGATCTACATACAAATGGTATAAAAATCTCAACAAGAGGGCCATGATGGCCTTGAAATCGCTCACCTGTATATAGGCCCCTGGGCCAAGGCCAATTTTAAACCAGGGGCTTTTATTTGAACAAACTTCGTAGACACTCAGAAGAAGATATTTCATACTTAGTATCTAAACTCTAGCTCTTTGGATTTTTTATAAGAAGATTTTTTTTTTAAAGTTTTTACTTATTACACATATAAAGAAATCAATGACCCCTGGGCAGAGCCGATTTTAACCCAAGAACCCTTATTTGAACAAACTCGGTACATACCCATTAGAAGATGTTTATTGCTAAATACTTTAGCTCTAGCTCTTTGGGGTTTTTAAACGATTTTTTAAGATTTTACTATATACACAAAGGGAAAAACAATGACCCCCTGGGGAGGGGCCAATTTTTACCCCAGGGCTTTTATTTGAACAAACTCTTTAGACACTCACTAGAAGATAATTCATGCTTAATATCTAAACTCTAGCTCTTTGGGTTTTTTAACAGAAGATTTTTTTTAAGTTTTTATTTATACAAATAAGGAAAATCAATGATCACCTGGGCAGGGTCAATTTTAACCCTAGGGCTCTTATTTGAACAAAAATGGTAGACACCCATTTGAAGATGTTTTATGCTAAATATCTTAGCTCTACCTCTAAAGGTTTTTTAAAAGAAGATTTTTTAAGTTTTTACTATATACACATAGGGAAAAACAATGACACCCTGGGGTGGGGCCAGTTTTGACCCCAGGACTTTTATTTGAACAAACTTGGTAGACACCCACTAGCAGATGTTTCGTGCTTCATAGCTAAGCCCTACTGTTTGGGTTTTTTAAAAGAAGATTTTTAAGTTTTTGCTATATACAAATAAGGAAAAACAATAAACCCTCCCCCCCCCCCCACTCAGGGGTATAAAGCAAGAACTTAGATCACTTTAAATTTATGATGGACTTCACTTCAAACATTTGTAGATAAATTTTATCAAACAAGTGCACTTAAAAAGCTCAGAGTTTCTTTGTCAACTCTTAAGTATTGATTATATTTGTTTAGATAATCAAGAAGCTTCAAGTAATATCATACTTAAGATTAAAGATATTACAGGTTATATAAAACATTGCTCTGTTTGTAGCAACTGTCAGTAGAGATATGGCAGGGAAAGAGGTAACAACACCTGGGACTATTGGGTCTGTGGAGTTAAATAACTGTGCACCATGCTCTGAAGCAGAGAGGACAACAGTGGCCATCAAATATTGTGTTGAATGTACCACATATGTTTGTCAGGACTGTTTAAATGACCACAACAAGTTTGCAGCATTACGTAAACATCAGATTGTGGAGATCACTGAAGCTAATGAGCTTCTAGGTGACACAGATCAATTCCAGAGGAAAAGATCAGTGGAATGTGGAAGTCATTATGGACAATACATTGAGAGATATTGCAAAGGCCATGATGAAGTGTGCTGCCGTGTATGTGTGACAATTAAACACAGGTTTGTCCATTTCTTTGTAGATAGATAGAAATAACATCACAATAACATCACAATATTTAACAAAGATATAGCTTATGCTCTGCAACAGCTTTAATATGAACAAGAAATGTCAAAATAGCACATACCTCCCCTCCCTCTTACCTTTAATGGGTCGATGGAAAAGAAACCATTATGATAGGCACATGGAAAGAGATTATGTTATGAAAAAAAGTACACCATAATCTTTGATTTACAATTATCTTAACAGTCATAGTGAGTTCTAGAGCAATATAATATAAAACAAGGTAGATTTGACCTTGACCTTAAGGGTTGTCCACAGCCAAGACCAATACACCTGTGGATTTTGAGGGCCAATGGCCCAAGATTGATTGAGTTATTGGTCACATCTGTTTTAACAAACAAGGAAAATTGTCAAAAGTTATTGGATGGAAATCAATTTAACATACAAGGTAAATGTGACCTTGACTTTTCACCCCTTCACCCAAAATGTGAAAATGTAAGAATGTGAAAAAGCAAAAAATGCAACAATGTGAAAATGTAACAATGGAAAAAAAGCAAAAATGCAACAATGCAAAAATATAACAATGCTGAAAAGTGAAAAGTAGCTTTGTCATCTCTTTGTGTTTTCCCATTTTTGTATTTTGACAGTGTCTATTCAAGAGGGAGGATGGAGGGCTTCGCTAATATTTTTTAGATTTCCCCCCTATTTTTTCAGAGGCAGGGGGAAATTTTACACAGAGAAAAAGGAAAAAGATCAACAAATGTAATATATTCTCACTTTTTGATAAAAATTATCACCCCACCCCCATTTTTCGTATCATAGAATAGACACTGTGCAAAAAAGTGAAAGACAGTTGGAATGGGAACATACGAAAGATTTTTAGTGTCGTATTTTTGTCCTCTTTCTGTTGTATATTCGCTTTTTTGCCTCAAAAATCTGAAAAAGCGAAAACAAGAACAGAGAACTTTGTGTTTTTGCTTTTACGTATTTTGAGGCAAAGAAGCGAAAATAGGACATGGCATAAATCAGCCACCATTTTTAAGGCATGTTTGATGTGTATTTTTTACCTGGAGAAAATACAGTGTAGCATAAAAATCATAATGTTAAATAATTTGTCATAAAAGTAGCAAAATTTAAACAAAGTAGTATTTTGAATTCCATACAATATGCTAAATCATTTTATCCATACTTATTGCAAAAAGAAACAGAAGCAAAAAAAATTGCTCAGGTAAATCGCAAATAAATATTTTTTGAAACTTTAACAAGACATCAAATATAAAAAGCTTCCTTCAAGAAATGAAAATAAATAGCATTTTTGGGCATAATATGTCATTAAACAAATGCCATATATTTATAAATGATACTTTTAACTTGTTCAATAAGACTACAATATGTTACTGTATTACATTATATAGGTCATGCAAGGACATTGACAAGATAGAAGTAGTTGCAGAGGGAACTAAAGAAAGTCCAGTATTCTGTAACCTAAAATCTTCCTTGGAAAAATTCATTAAGTCTGCAAATCAGGAAAAAGCATATCGAAATTACAACTTAAAAGGTATGACAGAGGAAAAAGAACAAATCTTGGCTGATATTGATAAATACGAAGAGAAGTTAATACAAAGGATAAGAGTTTTAGCAAATACATCAAGAGAATATATCCGAACAGCTCATGGAAAACATCAAGATGTAGTCAAGACAGATATCAAAGAACTAGATTCGGTCATATCAGGATTGAAAAAGAGCTTAAATCAAATTAACAGAGATGACATGAATGAAGTGGAGGCCTTCATAACAATGAAGAATTGCCAGATAACTTTGAAGGAAGTGAAGAAAGTAGTGACAGATCTTTCTAAAAATTGGCTGCAGACCTCCCTTTTTTACATGTTAAATGATAAAGTCATATGTCAAGAAATCACAGCATTTGGGGAAGTTGTTGAAGAAACAAAGAAAAGTCCTATATTTCATCTACAACTCAAACAATCTATTGATATCACATGCCAAACTGACATTAACAAGTGCAGTATAAATGGAATATGTCAACTGCCTGACAGCACTGTGGTAATCACAGATGCCAATAATTCCAAGCTTAAACAACTGGGAGATAATATGGAGGTGAAAGATTTTATTGATTTAAATGATATCCCAGAATGCATGTGTGTAACAAAACCACATGAGGTTGCCATTGTACTAAGTAAAAGAAACCTTGTTCAATTTGTAACCATTGATGAAAACATGACTTTAGGATCAGCATTTCCTACAGTAGAAGGAAAATGCACCAAGATTGATAGTGACCCTACAGAGAATACAGTGTATGTTTGTTATATGGCTCAATGTGAAAAGCCTTATGGAAACTCCCGTTACTATACAAGTATACACAATAACACACTATATCATGTTATGGTTTACAATAAAAAAGGTGAATGTTTATCAATATATAACAATGAGGAAGTTGAAAGTCAACGGTTCTGTAAGCCATTGAAGATACTTATTGGTTTCGATACTTTTGATTTAATTGATGCAGATACTAAAATATATACATTTAGTAAGACAAATGTGAAACAAAAGCCAACTGGAAAAGGCTATGGTTATCATGGTAGATATGAGTACATGTATCTCTGTATGCTGTCTGCAGACAAGTTTATATTTGGAAAGAAGAATGGAGAAATGTCTCTGTCATCATTACATGGGACACAGCAACAAACAATTAAAATAGAAGATTCATCACCTGTGTTGGCAGTACTTTTCAACAAGAAGAAGTCCACATTGATTGTTGTAGGAGAGTCAAGTCAAATCAAAGAATACAAAATGGGCTCAAACATACTATATCTTCTAAAAGAAAAAACAAAAGAAGATACTGAAAAGATACAAAAATGTTGAAACTGGTTAGAAAGTTGAGACTTTGCCATTTAGACAAAAATATAAATATGAAACGAATTCACGCCTACAGTAATTATGAGTTTCCTTGTATCAGTACAATACTAGAACTATACAATATAGTTACAAAATAATTACATGTATTTTTTTATGATGACAGTGTACCAGGCCACTATATATTAAAACTATGGTATTTTGAGAGATATTTAATCAATAAATCTATAGTAAGATTATTCAAGTATAGTTCAAACTCACCTATTGATTAAATAAAGGAAAATATATATTTGCATTCAAAATGATCCATGCAGAATGGCACATACTTAAATAGCCTATGCACATGTATTCCTTGGGCATGGCATGGTACTTGTCGTATTCGCTACAAATGTGTTTTTTGCTGATTTTTATGAATTAAACATTCCAAGAATAAGCTTTTAAAATTACACTCTGAATCATTTGTTTGTTAAGCTGTGTTGTAATATTTTCATTTTATGTTTATTTTATTGATACAGGTGCAAATAATTGACATAATCATGTTTTCATCATTCTTACCAATAAAGACAATGGGTTTCGCTGTAATTGCCGTAGCAATTTGAGATACAAAGTGCTGGAACAAAATCAAATATGACAGACAGTAGAATTTTGGTGAGTCGAAGTTGAAGGAACTTGCGTAAAAACTTCTTAACGCTTATCTCAGTATAGTGCTCATAGACCTTGGCTCCCCGCCACCTCTACCCCCCCCCCCCAAAAAAAGAATTAGGTAGATCTAGATTTATAGCGTGCCATATCCGCTATAACGCTTGTTTAATTTGACAGTCAAGTACAATAAACAATTGTAATTAGGACATTTATGAGCGCCAAAGGTGTTAAAAACATGCACAGGTTAGTGTTTATCCACTCTTTTGTTGTTATACCTGTCGATCAGTCAGGCATCAAATTGTTTCCAAAATCTCAAATTCATATCATATCTGTGACATGGGGAGTTGGTGGTGAGTATAAATAAACCAAAATTCACACACATATCTGTGACATGCATTAACCTCGCTAAATTAAATAACCCACACAAGCCCAAAATCAATTTAAAATCCTGCACTGTTTATAGAACGACCCAGACAGGAAGTAAATGGCGTTTGATTAACTAGGGGACACAACTAAAGCTGGACTGTAATGGCTAATGTTTACCCTACATTAATTTGTGATTTATGTTTTTCTTTCGAAAGTTTTTTGTTTCTTTTAAATATAATTAGTATTATTTGTGAATATAATATATGTTAACATCATGAATTTTTTTAGAAAAAGATGATGTTGACATTCATGAACAGTAAGTAAAATCGTCAGTGTTGTATGTATAGGCGGTGGGTGGGGTTAATGCGGAAATTTCGCAATGAGCGTTCTAATAGAGCCTTTTTAGAACGCAGTGTTGAGACATTAGACCACAACATATCGAGCATTATAATGAGGCTGTAGTGTAGTAAATATATCCTGTGTGATTACCATGGCACCAATCTTCAGAAAGTTCACAAACAAAACTACCTTGTATGTTTATTTTCAAGAATTTTGGCCTTGAATGTTAAAAATTAGGCTTTCAAAAATTATTAAAAAATGTTAGAAAGACGTTTTGTAATAAGCATGTTAAAAAATTATCGAAATCATGCATCGCTAAAAAAGGTGTAAAAAAAAACCCCGATAATTTAAAGAATTTATGACTTACTTTTATGTAGTAAAATAAAATTTAAAATTTTCTTTTCAGCCTCAAAAAAACTTTGACACATAAAACAAGGGGCCATGATGCCCTGAAGTCACTCACCCGATAAGGCCCCCAGATGGGGGCCCGTTTAAACCCCCGGTTTTATTTTGAAAAAACTTGGAAAAACCCATTAGAAGGTTTCATGCTAAAAATTAAGCTCTAGGGCTTTTTTGGGTTTTTAAAAAAAAATGTTTTAAATTTTTTTTCCCCAAAATAATGGAAGACAATGGACTCCTCCCCCCCCCCCCCCCACCGGGCAAGGCCCAATTTTAACCCAACGGGCTTTTATTATTGAACAAATTGGTAGACCCCATTAGGTATTTTCATGCTAAAATTCTAAAGCTCTAGCTTGTTGGATTTTTAAAAAAAAGATTTTTTAAAGTTTTTACTATACACATATAGTTAAAAAACAATTGACACCCGCTGGGGGAGCGGGGCACAGTTTGACCCCAAGCGGCTTTCCATTTTGAACAAACTTTTAGACACTCACTAGAAGATGTTTTCATGCTTAGTATTAAGTTCTAGCTTTTTGTGTTTCTTTCAAAGAGATTTTTTAAGTGTTTTGCTATACACATACAAGAAAAACAATGGCTCTAAGCTCTTTGGGTTTTTTTTTAAAAGAGATATTTAAAGTTTTTTTCTTTCGGTTGGGCCATGGCAACCAGAGTTCTGCATGGAATTGTTTGATTCAAATTTTTAAAAGAACACCAAAAGTTGACCATTCCTGGGGTGAAAGTTTTTTGGGATAAATTTGCTTATGGGGTTTATGGAGGAGACTGGGCTTCTTTTAAAAACAGTAAAAGTTTACGCAGGGCCAGGAACGGGATTGGACGGGGGGGTTTGGCGAAAACGCGATTTCACCAATTTAGCTCAACCCTGTTCACTTTTGGTGAACAGGGTTAGCTTAAAAAGGTCTTCAGTTATAGTCATGTTAAAAAAACTCAGTAAAGTGCCTTTAATCGGTGATAAATATATTTCATATTTAAAGGGAAAGTTACCTTTAATTCGTCTAGGATATATGACAGATCTAGAACCTTTCAGTGTAGGAAAAATTCAATGGTTGATGCCAACTTGCCATATTTCTCCCAAATTAGATCAACACTTGGATATAAACTATTGACAGAGGGAGGGCATTCTGGTTTAACATTTGGGTTTGAAAGGGACCCCTCAAAAAAACACGGAAAATAACTTTGACCCCATACTGCAATTTATAATATGTCATTGAAACTAGACTCCAATCAAATCAGCAAAATATTTCAAATATAAAGGAAGAATCTAAGGCCATGTTTTCTTTAGATTTTACAGTAAAAAGCGATGGAAATTTCTTATGACTACTGGAGAGAAAAAGCGATGGAAATTTCTTTAGATTTTGCAGATAAAAAGCAATGGATATTTCTTTAGACTTCTGCATATAAAAAGCCATGTACATTTCTTTGATTTCTACAGATACATGTACATGTATAAAGCCACAGAAATTAATTTGAAACTCTGCAGATAAAAGCCATGGAAATAAATTAATTTTGTCATCTGCTAGTAAAAACAACTGGATCATTATTCTCTTAACAATAATTGCATTTTACAAAAAAAAAAAAAATAATAATTAAAATCTTCTGAGAGAATCACAAAAAAATATTTTCAAACAACATGTAAGTCTAAACAAAACTTAGTATAAAGAGGATAAGAGGGGACGATTTAGATAAAATTTAATGACTTGCCTACAATAATGTGAATCTACTAAATGTACAGACACTAATCTAATGTCCATCTTGACCAGCTCCGCAACAATATTCCTCACCGCATTGTTATGTGTATATAGTTCTACCTGACCTGGACAATCTATCAGCAGGTACTTGTCTTTAACTTTCTCAAGTTCTTTCTGTAACAAATATTTAAAGTAACACTATCAAATCTTGTAAGTTTGATCATCATCTTAAAGATCCTGTAAAACAATTCTTATAAGGTTTTATATCATAAATATGATGCTCAAATTAAGATTTATCAATATTGTAAGTTCCAAAAGCATTATTTACTATATTACCAAATTTAACATTTCATGTAATTAAAGGGAGGTCGACATAACAAATTTATTTTATATAAATTCTAAGTCAAATTTTTCAATAAGAAATGAATACATATGAGCCGCGTCACGACAAAACCAACATAATGGGTTTGAGACCAGCATTTATCCAGACCAGCCTGCGCATCCGCGCAGTCTGATCAGGATCCAAGCTGTTCACTTACAGACTCTATAACAAGTAGAGAAACTGATAGCGAACAGCATGGATCCTGATCAGACTGCGCGTATGCGCAGGCTGGTCTGGATCCATGCTGGTCGCAAACACACTATGTTGGTTTTGTCGTGACAAGGCTCATATATTTTAATGATTACACATAATGTGCACAAATATTTGCAGTACATATTTTACATATTCTTCGATGTTTGAAAATTGTTTTATAAGCATAATTATATACATATTTATAAAATTTCACCTAAGTGTGTTAACAACCTCAAATATAATATACAGGATCTTTAAATTATGCAAAACCAGCAGTTTATTTTTGATAAACCTTATAAACTTACAACCTACATGTAGCCTACGCTTATAAAGTTTCAACCTACATTGTAGTCTTGATGGAGGTGTAAAAAGAAAGACCAATTTTCCCTGTCATGATGTCACTTTTAAACTCAGTCATGATGTCACTTTTAAAACTCAAATAAAATATTTAAATATATCATTATTTTCATTTTAAATTATTCACTTCAGGCAGCTTATTTTTGATAGAGCTTACAAACTTACAACCTACATGTAGCCTTGATGTACAAATGTAGGTGCGGAAGGAAAGATGTGTTTCCCCTGTCAATATTGTGATATGACTGTTAGGCTCAATGAAAAGATAGCACATAACAAATCTAACATTTGGATGCAAAAAACAATTACCATTGAAATAAACTAAAATTTAATAATTAATACTTATTTATTTGATAACACTGAATATATAAGTTTGACAATGTTATAAGATCATGAAGAGTGGATACCTTGAACCAGTACAATGTTATAAGATGAAAAAGTAAATACCTTCAACCAGTCTATATTTTTCTCCAGATATTCCATACAGTATACCAGTCCACCATTTGGTCCAAGTTTTAACGTGTCCATCACATCCGAGATTGTAATCAGATCTGATATATCAATATCAGCTTTGTATGGTAAAATATCATTGGCTGGGTCCAGATTAATCACTGCCACCTGAAATAAGGGAATTTATTATACATGTATGTCACATGACTTTTCTCTTTTTATATTGCTGTAAATGTATCAATATCAAAGGAAACATATCATTTGTATCTAAAAATTATTCTTTGAAGCTTTTGAAATTAGATTTTTTTAAAAATCACAGATTTTTGTACTAAGGATAAACTCTTGAAAATAACTTTTGTTTAATACAACAAATAATAAAAGATTATTTTTGGGACATGAAAAATTAAAGTCATGTATAATAATTCATTCAATTGCTTTTTAAATTTATTTCCTGGACTGGGTATAAATAAGTTGTTCAATTTGAAATACAGGCCGGTCAGGCAAATGACTTGGAAAATTCTACGAGCCTAACATCAATTCTATGAGCCATGGAATAGCAGGCTATTGCTATGATTGCAGACTGTTTATACCTTTACCTGTGTTGCATCTAGAATTTCAAACCAAGAGGGCCATGATGGCCCTGAGTAGCTCACCTGAAACAACTGCTTTTCAGTGTTGGAATGTCAATATATTCTAATATTAAATTTGAGCATAGAATATGTTTAAACAATAATTTGAAGAAATGACATGACCTGGGGCATTAAAGGTTTAGCTTATATGGGGCTAATCAAACTAATATGAGCAAACTTGATAAAAGACTACCTAAGAATGCTACAAAGTTTGGTGATCATCTATCAATTATTTCAGTAGGAAAAGATGTTCGAAGGTTTTTCTATTTTTAGCTTTAGTGGCCCCTAAAAGTGGCTAATCAAATTAATATAAGCAAACTTGATAAAAGAGTATCCAAAAATGCTACAGACAAAGTTTGGTGATCATCCATCCATTAGTTCTGTAGAAGAAGATGTTCAAAGGTTTTTCTATTTTTAGCCCTAGAGACCCCTAAAATCAAAATAGAAAAAAGAAAATATTGACGAATACTACAATACACACGTGAGATGACCTAGTCGACTGCTTCACGCAATTTAGTACATATTTCAATTTGAGTCATTACCCCGAGTGTATTCAAACAAGGCTGAAGTCTTGAAGATACAGTCTAACTTGCCCATGCGACCACGTGTATTAAGCGACTTTTGTCTTAAACGACCACTTTAAATTCCCCCCGATCATTTTCTCTCTATATCTTTAATGTATTAAGCGACTTTTGCTCAACGCGACCAGCGACCGCTAATTAGTCACCTTATTGACATCAATCTTTTCATTAAACGACCACTTTTACCTGTCAAGTAATTGTGTTTTTAGAGAACGCCACCTCGTTATGTCACAAGTGTCAGCAATCAAAACACAACAATAAACGTGTGAAAAACTCTATTTCCTATACCGTTTTAGCGTATGCAAATGAAGTTAAGTATACGCGTGACGTGTATTATCCAATAATATCGGATAAACAATGCAACGCTCCGCCAATACTTAGATGGTGTATACGCTTCGCTTGTTGACATTTAGACTGCATTGAATTGACCTTGAACTTGATCAGCCATTAAATTAATCGTAACAAATAGATGTAGTTTGTTTATTTCAAATGAAAAATACACAACAGAAAACATTTTCACTATTATGGTTTTCG
>NW_026854060.1:20000-106949 GCF_026571515.1 Ruditapes philippinarum
AAACGACGATTAAATGATTTTAATATTCAATAATAACATAACTCAAATAACTCAAATTTAAATCATATAAAACTTGACTCTGTACAAACAAATCGAACCTGCAACAGTTTTCAATTTATTCGTGTTCGATGAAATTCGAAGTTTTCGTCTTTTTTAGATATTTTTCTGCACTTTTTTCTAAAGAGAATTTGAAAATGAGAAATAAATGTTTCACATAATTTATAAATAATATTTTTTTCCATAAGCCTTTCTTTTTCATGTTTTCTTAAATCAGTATTCAGAACGAATTATACATTTTATCACATACTCGTGTCAAATTTTGCGACTCTGTTAACATTATATTGTTAATATTTTGACGTGACATCTTTTGCGTTATATACACATAGCGTTAAGACGCGTTTATCTTTAGCATTATTCTAACTGCGCGTCAATGAAAAATGATTCTTTTTCACTTCAAACGATCCATATTTTTGGTATGTGATAAATAGAATATTAAATTCGTGTAAGTTCATTACTAAGTTTATTAAATTTGTTGGATAAAATAATTTTATGCTCGCCAGAGGCTCGCATAATATGATTTAATTCAACTCGCTCAAGAAATTCAGTATTAAACTTACACTCATTCAATATCCTCTATTTGATAAAATAAATGTGGTTTAATGATTTTTTTCATTTAAAAAATAAAGCACTCTTTTTAATTTAGTTTAAACCATGATATAAAAATATTTCCATTTTTTTTAAGAAATGTCATGAAAATGCACGTGCTATACCCATTTATCTTATTATCAAAAGGTGTTAATATTTATTCACATGATTTTTTTGCACTGAATTTCATTCCCTATTTACATATTTGTCATGTATGCGACAGGGGAAGATTATGCCACCTGCTGTTTTTATGCTTTTATCTTTACATTAGATTATTTGTTTAACACTTCAGTGGGGGAAATTTCATATACAAATCTACATTTCAATTATGATCGATGAAGTTTTGAATACCAAATAAAATGACTTTTATTAGACTGAGTGTTATCAAAATAACGATCTTAAAATCTGGAGCGCGAGACGATCGTAAAGTTAGAATAAAACGCTTTCTTGAAGCCAGCCACTGCCGGGAGTTTATCAGACGAAGAATCTTCAAATCGAAATCGATCTTAAAAATCTTTAAGTCAGAAATTCTACGCTTTCTATAACTTAAGCCAAACCAATACCCCGTATTATTGACAGGGGATCAAAGAAAAATGTACTATTTTACAAATAGGTTTAACTTGATCTTAAAGGATATATGGTTAAATCGTTATTTAAAACCTTTTAGACTTGTTCACCATTAACCAGTAATCAGTTTTTAGTTTTATCAGTGTGAAATTATGCCGTAGCTTATAAACGATTGAATTTTACCATGAAAAACAAATACGTTGTGCCATAATAGCTTAATTATTTCTATAAATCAATGTTTGTATTTGTCAATGTTCAGGAATAAATGAAATAAATGTTTCACATGTGACCTAGGACTGGAAATCTGTAATTAGCAAATTGCGGGACTGATGAACTTATTAACCAACCAATTTTATTTCCATATCTAAGTATGTTGGGTACAATAAAACAGTAAATCTTTTATGCATTAGAGTAATACATATGTAAGAATTATTATAATTATGATATTAGTTATAAAGATTTTGGAGGGTTATATGGCTCTATATAAACTGTTGTTATCATATATAATCCGAACCTCTAGGTAAGAATCTTTATATTGATTTTATAAGACAGAAAACCTCTTTTATTAGGAAAAATAAAAACCGCCCGGTTAGCGCAATAGGTAGAGAGTTGGACTGTAAATCGGACGACCAGGTTTCGATTCGTTATGACTGATCGATCATGAAATCCTTCTACGGTCATTTGCAATGCACCTCTGTCTTGGTATGTACAGGAGTTATCAGTTTCTTTCAAAAGTAAAGGCAACTAGTACAGGTTAAAGTAGGGAAAATAAAAGAAAAGAAGATGAAGAAAAATCTCCCCTATTAATTAAAGGAGACACGTTCCTTCTCTTTTCCTTCCTTTTTTCTAGGTTTGGCGGGGTATGTGAATAGTGGGGTTCGGCGGACTATATTTGTTACTTGCAAGACCTAAAAATATATTTTCAATTTGGAATTTCAAATACATCACACCAGACAAAAGTATCTATATATTTGTCCATATTTAATGGTTCACAATGTAAATCTTTTGAGTATAAAATATTTAGTACATTTAGTACTTTCGAGCCTAATATTGATTTGTTTCCATTTCAGATGAGCCAGATTGACTTTTTGGACTTTTCGTCGCCCAGTCCGACCGGAAGTTCGTCATCTGTCGGAATGGTACCATTCGGATTCCATTCAAAGACGAATTATGATGCTAACGAATCTTTAATTCAAATTCGTAGTGACAATTTCGCTAAAAATATCCCCGTCAAGGAGGAAAATATTTGGAAACGCCCTCCACCTGATTTTAGACCCCAAGTTTTCGCCCCCAAACCTCCCAAACGGAATACACAAGACTCTCAAATGCCCTGGTTATACGGTACTATACCGGGACAAAGGGAGATAATTAAACGAGAACGACCAAAAGTGATTCCACATTTGTTACAATCAAAAACTAAAGAGGACAAAGGTTTAGTGACTTATTTTCACATTGATAGACCATTTACAGCAAAGAAGAAATTTGTACGCGAAGGAATGAACGAACCAGGGGAATATAATAATCCATCTCCACACGACTTCAGAGGGGTATGACTTATATGTTCAATCTCACTCTATGCTTAAGTTGATTGGTCACTACCCCCGGGCCCCATATAAATATTTATGTATCATTTTTTTATTTTTTGTGGGAAATGAAGGAAATTGAATTAAAAGCATATACCAAATATTAAAACATGTTTAAAATGAAAAATACTGCAGTTTACATGGTTTTGAGAGGTAGGATGGTTGTAAAGTGGGTGAGGGGGTGGGACCGGGGGTAGTGACCAATCAACGCGCCGAACACCTATGTATTGTCCATGTCAATTTGATAATTCAATGCGTCGAAAACTACTTTTGTAATGATCTTTTTTATTAAAAGACTTTTATAAATTATTTCAACAGCGCTTTGAGGTCTACTGTTTAAACCAATAATTGCTACTGTAGGGAATCTGAGAATGTTGATGATAAGTTAATTTGATAACCTCCCTTTGCAAGCATAAATTTTTTTTTACACTTTTTTTCTGTCAGACATATGAACATATTGCTTTGTATGCTCGAAAAATAACTATGGCGATACTAAATTGATGTTATAACATCTAAATGTTTTGGATATTCATCTATAAATAACTTTGTTTATCTTACTTCGCAGTACCCTCCCTTGAAAACTCTTGGACTTCCGGAGTTTATGCAGAAAACCGACAAAGATCCATTCAACCTTAAGTTCCACACGGACAGACTCAATATAAGTAAGTTATTTTAAAAACATATACAACAATGTACATACATTTGATAGGTACCGCGGGGTAAAGGGTGAATGCCGTCTGATTTTGGTATGGTGAAATACCATGCAATATTTACTCAGAGTTGTCGTACCTTGCAATTCAATTAAGCACAAGGTAAAGAACGGCAACTCTGAGTAAAAATTGTTCCAATATCATATATTTCCTTTCACATTAAGATTTAAAGTAAACGGGTGTTGTATAAGTGTATTATGGATGTTGTGGGCTAAATGTTTTTTTCGGAGACCTAAAAGGATAATGCGGTGTGCAGTAGGCCTACCTATGTGGGACGTGCGCTTGACCGATGCTAACGTTATATATAACCAGGAATTTGGCATATAGATAGTATCTTATAGAAAAAAATACATTTGTGTCTCTACGCAGTATAAAGCACTTGTTATCTTTTTTATGCTATAATTCTATTTAGCATTTGTATTGAATTGTTATTGTACTATTTCTAAATTCGTCAAAATGCAAGAATACAAAAGTCACATACTTATGTTTGATTTATGACACACACAGTGTACGAGTACCTCCTAGATCAAGGTTAGTTTTCACCGGAAACATGCATCATTAAAGGCACATGTAGATTTAATAAAAATCATTTGGGATTCGGGCCTCATTTTTTTCTAATGCATTAGGCACGTGTATTACTAACAATTCATAATTTCATGACTGAGTTATGATAACAAAAAAAACTAGTTGTAGTAACGTAGGACTGGTCAAATATATGTATTCTAAAATATCAAATTATAAAATTAATGTTAGTATCATATCAGCTTAGATCAACTTAGCCGATTTTAACAATAATTTACACGGTGTACGTCAACTTGTTGAAAGAAGGGAGAGAACTCGTCCTAGTAAAATATTATATTATTATATTCGTGATTGTTCCCCCTGATCAATCAGCCATGTGACTGTCATGTGATTGATGTGAATGCGCTTAGCTTTGCTTAAGTATGTATGCCGCTATGTTTCCATTAGCATTCTTACAGGTCGTGTCATCCCATAATCATGTCTTTTTGCGGCCTGTTTGTCTACAAATACTCTTACATGATATACATGTTAACGTATTTCGATAGGTACAATAGTTGAGAAGCCATTCATAATCAAAATATACCTTTCACCGATAATATATTTTTTTACTACCATGACAAAAAGGCAATTTTTCTTTTTTTGACATAGCTATAGAATGCATGTCTATAGATCTTCAATATCGCGTTAATTTGGTCCCTAGCACCCCCTCAGCCATTCAGACTTCTTGCCCGACTCGTCTAAATCAGTTGATCCCGTGATATGCTGTAGTATATAGGTATGTTTGATATAAGATAATCATTTTGGTACTGGTAAATGTTATTCTAACACAATTCTTGTAGACAAGTGGCCACCGGATATACAAATTTTGTTGACACGTTGGCACCGGTTGGAATAATACAATGTCACTCAAAATATCGTAAAGTGAACCATATACCACGGTGAATTACAAAATGTATTAAAAAGGTCTCTTTTTGACCACTAAATGTATGCTTTTCGTTTTATGTATAAAATGCTAACGTCAGCTATTTAATATGACGTGCTGTGTGACGCTTGTGATGTGGTGCAAGATTCCTGGATGAATAATTGAGCCGTGTCATGACAAAACCAACATAATGGGTTTGCGACCAGCATGGATCCAGACCAGCCTGCGCGTCCGCGCAGTCTGATCACGATCCATGCTGTTCGCTATCAGTTTCTCTATTTGTAATAGTGTTTGTAAGCGAACAGCATGGATCCTGATCAGACTGCTAGGATGCGCAGGCTGGTCTGGATCCATGCTGGTCGCACACGCACTATATGTTGGTTTTGTCATGGCGCAGCTCAATTTAATGGGGGTTTAGCTGTTTGTGTTTCTCATACAATGCAATAATTTGAATGTTAAAAAGGGGATTGTGGTGCAAATAGATTTAGTTAACTCACTTTGACGTAAATAACGAGTCTTAAAGTGATGATTTTTTTTCTCATTAAAAATAATTTGTTGATATTTATTTAGTGTTCCTAGTTTATTTTCGCGACTGACCATCAATCTTAGACATTTTTTTAATCAAGCAATAATGACATTCGTATTGTTAGGGAAGTCCAATTTTGAACTTGGTGGTAAATATTAAAAGTAAAAGTCATTATTTAGGATAAGTAAAGACACCGTCAGGTTTTTTTTAAACGTGTGTTATGGTTTGAGTTATTCAATGGACATTGACCTTATTGCACTTTCGTGTTAAAAATTACCTGGAATAAGATTGAATTCTTTTATATGTTCAGCAGTGAAATACTGATCAGAACGGGTCAAATATTTCTAAAAAAAAAGCATTTTTTTGTTTAACCATGTTTGTTCCGATGCAGTTAAAAGCATATTGTTATACATGAAGTGTTCTGCTACGTTTTCTTCATGGTTTATAAGTAAATTCCATTATGTACATCTTTATTTGACGTTTTCTGTTTTTTACTTTATTCCAGTACATGGAGAACGTATGGACAAAGCTACGGATCGAAACATTCGTGGATTACAAATGGCCCCACCCCTCTCCCCACCGCCTTTGCATGAGTGCCATTTGTTGTTCGATAAAGGGCCTTGGCCCGTTAAGAATGAACAATATACGGTAAGTATAAAGTCGGTGTTATTTATCATAACAGAGATTATATGAGCCGCGTCACGACAAAACCAACATAATGGGTTTGCGACCAGCATGGATCTAGACCAGCCTGCGCATCCGAGCAGTCTGATCAGGATCCATGCTGTTCGCTTACAGACCCTATAACAAGTCAAGAAACTGATTGCGAACAGCATGGATCCTGATCAGACTGTGCGGATGCGCAGGCTGGTCTGGATCCATGCTGGTCGCAAACCCATTATGTCGGTTTTGTCGTGACGTGGCTCATATGTTCTCAAATTTCTGATGACAAAAGTGGAGAAATTATGTCTATAATACTATTTGTTTTCCTACATTAAAGTGACATTATGTCCATCCAAGTATAAATGGACAGTGAATTGGTAAAAATGAAAAAATAACTTGATATTTTGCCATTAGTGTGGTCAATTTTATACTTCAACTATGAAAAAAAAGAAGAAAAAGAAGAAGAATCAATAAATCTACGTGGCCAACGGATAATTCTAAATATCGGTAAATGTTCAATGCTTATAGAAAGAGTGGGGCAGTCTTTTTTATAGTTACAGTTGTTTTTATATTGTATCATTAAAATTTTCAATTTATCAATTTCTGGTCTTCCACTATTACAATAGTCAAAGTTTTGAAATATATTACTAATTCAACTCAATTTAAAAGTGAATAATAAGTAAACTGTCATCTCTACAAATAAAAGAGTTCCATTTCATTTGTGCCAATTGCATTTCTGGGTCTCGAAATTCGGTTAATGAATATATACGGGAAATAGGCCAACTACATGTAGAAAATAAAAGCATTTGGAATTCTAAAGCCCTTGGATGATTTATAAAAGCCGAGATGTTCCGAATATGCGTTTAGTAGTGAGAAAATAGCCATTTTGTAATTGGATGCGACGAATTTTGTCACTAAAGATTTGTCATAGCCAACTATTTTCACTGTACAAAACAATAAAGAAAAAAAAGTTGACCTTTTAATTGACCAAAACCTTTGTACCTCTTCTTTGACCGTGTGAACAGCATAATGCATAGGTATGTACTTACACATGCTGATTTCCTCAAATTATCTTTTGATATGATATTTAATACATTACGAAATTTTTAGAGTCACCAGACCAGTGCTTAGCCAATATTATTTATTTGTATAGTACATTTTAGTGTTTGTAGTTATACATTATCTTTATATTGGCATTCTGCGATATGGAATTGAACACCAGAGCCAACAATCTTAAATGATAAATCAAATACTGAATATATTGTGATAAATAGTAAACATATTGTAACACCAAATTTCATGTTGTTTTTATTTATATATTTTCAGCGATTTCGTGTTCGACACCGACCGGCTCATAGCGCGTTTATGGAACGCGCATCTCGTCTGCTGGAGTCAAAATGGGCGCGGGAAAAATATGAAAAGGCGCTAGCTCAACATTTATCGCAAAGTAAAACTTCCCAAGAACTTCCGGTGAACAGTTGATGTGAATGAAATCTTCATTACTGGGTTTTAGAAATACTCGATGGATTAAAGGGTTATATAGGAATAAAAGGGTTATAGGTTTAATAGAGTTATACTGTTTTATAGGGTAAATGATTGTCAATCAAATGCAAAACTTTGTTCTTCTTGACAACAGTGCAATCGTTTACTATTTTATAGAAAATATAGGATGTCATAGTCATGATTTACGTCATCGTTCCTAAATTTAGAAAGTTTTGCTCATTAAGGTTGAATATGTAGCAACATCATTATAGGTGATGTTGAATTCGTTAAGAATCGGGCTCAGTATGTGATACTTCGTGTGAAAATTGCACGGGTTGTGTGTATATGCCTTTAATCGTACAGTACTGTACCCGTATTTCTTTGACGATCTAACTATACACTGTTTCTGTGTATTGTCTTATGATGGGATACCTGATGCAGTCTTAATATTTAATGTTTTACTTACTGTTTGCTGAATTGAATGAAAATCAGATTTTATAAATGCAAAACAACCGTCAAAAACTTGTCAAGGATACTGAATCTGAGATTTATTTGCAATTTGTCTGTCTGATCACGTGTTCTCATCTAAAGCGGCGATAATAATAGGAAAATGGCGCATAAAAATGGCAGTGGCAAAAGTTTTACGACTTAAATGCAAAATTTATTTTCATGTCCAAGTGTATGCTTTGTTTATTTCACACTTCATTCGCAAGTTGTTAAGTTGAATGTTTGAATGTTATATTTTGCTTTTTTCTTTGTTATTGTGTTTCATTTTGTTACCTTTTAAGTTTATACGTTAAAAGTTATATATATTTATATTTTAAAACCATGACAAGGCGTTATTGAATGAGATGTTTAATATATAAAATATTTTGTTAAAACTATGTTTATTGTTAACAAACTTTTATATTTCAAAACATGTGCCTTTGTTTGTGAAATGCACAAGTAGTATAGTGCGTGCCAAATGTTTTTTTCACGTGCAGAGCTCTTTTTGTCAAATTATTTCTGCGATAATTCCGTGCACTTCGTGCTGATTCTATTTTACCTCTCGATATGTGATAACTTTTGATTATTATTCGCCTATAATAAAACATCTACACAAATTACACGTCACTGTGATTATTCTTCCCCTATGAAGACATAAGCATAAAACCAGTATCCAAGAGCCGCTGGTTTTTTTTCCTTTGGGCGAAGCTTAATTTACTTTGCATTCAGAATATGCATAGTATTACTTATATTCTAATTCCCTTCGCTTAAACGAAATTAAATGAATTATCACCAAGTACTTTAGTCTGTGATAGAATAAACATCACTGACATAGGATGGAGGCCTTTGCACTGTATCAATATCGTTAAATACTCATCAATAAAAGATATAACACTTTTCAGAAGCTGAAACTCTGAACTTATAATCTTGAAAGAGCCTGTAAAATAAACTAAAATTTTGATTATTAACGTGTCGATATCTGCGGATAGCTTTACTGCCAACCAAGGTAAAACATGCTTTTCCTAATTAACTGACTGCAGTTATATTCTAACATTTGGTTCATCTTGATATGAGTAAATAAAATAATAGCTATTTTATGTCACAACGAATTGTCCTAGAGACTGACAACGGTGAAAGGGACGGGTGGGTATGCAATACGACCTGTATAAAACAATGCGAAGTCCTCGAGTGGCGTACATGTATCTATCCGCCTGCCAATTAAGTACATGATTTCACTTAAAGTTCAGTGAGCACGAAATAATCGTGCCAAACTATGACCGTACATCTATAACTCTCTAACTGCAATAAATACATTGATACACTGGAATTAGAATTCTCATGTAAGCTTAATGTAAAAGAGGAGGTTGTTTTGGTAGGAAAACAAATACACATGAAAAATACCCCCATCCTACCAACCAGATAAGAATCAAACAGAAGAATCGCATTATTTTCTCGTTTGGCGCTATTGCTTGGCAATGTCGTTATTTGTCTGCGGTATATTTCAGGCTCATTCTATTTGAAAAAAAACCCCAAAATATTTCGATGTACATATCAAACAATATACATTATATTCCAATAAATTTACTAGAAAAGAACGCGTTTTTCAACTTTATTTGGGACATGGTAAAGTCATTTTAACAACGACATATTTTTATGTATGTTTGAATACATAATTATCAAAACTATAAATAACCTGACATTCAACAATTGTAATGATTTTATATCATTTGTACTCTGCTTTAATGACAAGTTGTTTATTGGCTCACACCGGTTTATCGGTGTCTTTCATCTAAAACGCCCAGTCTTGTCGGTATGCGTTATCATAGATAATATCGTGAACGTTACCTTACGGCAAGCCGTCCGCCGTGCCTTTATTGGTCAGCGGCAATGTTGTGGAAATATTAGACCCGTATCAGTTACCGTTTATGTTTCACTAAAACCGCTCCAGGACCTATGTGTCCGCAAAAAGGCAATCATCAAAAGTCAAATTTCGGACGAGTCATGGCTTTTTATATCATTTTTCTTCTAAGTTAAGAAATTGTAAATTTTTCAAGCCTGATAGAAAATATGGTGTAAAAAAGTGTCTGGATTTTACTGATGATGAAAACAGGAGCACACTCTGAGCGAAACTTTGTGGAATTACTCAAATAACTGTACGTATCATCAATGTATAATAAGTTGCTTCTCTAAAGCAATATTACAAGTATTAACTTTTAGTTAGCTTTTAGATACATATATTATAATAATTTTTAAAGATATATCAAAAACACCATTAAATAATTACATTATATCTAAATTCAAACTAGTGCATATATATGTAGGACGGCTAACGTTCTTGAACTTTCTGCCTTTTATTATGAAACGTTAACAGTAAAAGAACCTTTCTTCTAAAATTTAAGTTTTGTTTGTTTGTTTTGGGTTTTACGTCACATCGACACAGTATAGGTCATATCGCGACGTTCCAGCTTTACTGGTGGAGGAAGACCTCAGATGCCCTATTTCAGGCACAAACTAAACTTTAAGTTGTAGAATTTAACATGTACAGTGCTGCCTGATTTTGTATAGAGAACATTCGGAAAATTCAAAATCCGAAGCTAACAAAATGTGTATAGCAAATTAATAATTGAAAATAATATGGCTTTTTTTCCGGTATAGAGACAGGCCGAGCACAAACGTATATAAATCTCTTTCACATTCTACAATGTGGCTCTTCCGACACTTCCGTTTTAGAGTTGTTGAGAAACTGTTGTTTGTTTAATTGGGTTTTACGTCACACCGACACAGAATAGGTCATATGGCGACGTTCCAGCTTTACTTGTAGAGGAATACCTCAGGTGCCCTTCCGTGCATTATTTCAGGCACGAACGGGCACCTGAGTAGAACCATCGGCGTTCCGTAAGCTAGCTGGATAGCTTCATCACATGAAAGAATCCAAAGCTTCTGTCGGGAATCGAACCCACAGCGGTGAGAGGCAAGTGGTTTGACATCAACAACCGTAACCACTCGGCCACGGACGCCCCAGTGAACCTAAGTAAGGCACCATTTTCCTTGCGATATTGAAAAGAGACGAATAACCTAAACCGACAAGCCTGTATATTTCACAGATATGAAACAGAGAGACATAATAGGTATATATTATTAAAGAACATTTTGCGTATCCTTGCGCTAAAAAGGAAAGAATAACCTATAGCTCCAAGCCTATATATTAAGACGAGGCCTGGAAACAGACGAGATATGTTTTGCGTCTATTATAACTTTGCTCTTTGTGTCAGATAATATACATGTAGATGTCGTCTGCTATTGGAAGCACTGCACGGGATGATGATGGTGAGGCTAATGATAATATAAGGTCATTAACACGTCACGTGTCAATAGCTGACTTTATAGAAAGGTAAGGCCCGGATATGAAAAATTACATCTATAAAATTTTATTCATTTCTGAGGATTGAATTAATCCTACTTTTAAAAGTGTAATCAATGGGTCTAGGATAATTTGTCGTTGACAGAAAACGATAAATAAAAGAATGGACATTTTAATGCCTTTACTAAAGAAACTATACGTGCAATGAAAGATGAAATATATTATTTTCATAAATATTTTTCTCTTCACAAATGAAAAATGTCGATTATGTTATCTCGGAATGTTCATCCCATTTCTTTATATAATCAATTATATAATTGAAAATTGGTCAAGGACAGCGGACAGGCGACTCAAAGTCCGATGAAGAAACATAAATATCCAAGTGCCTTTAAAGTAATGAAAAGAAATCACTAGACTAAGTTTTTTTTACTTAGACATCAATGAAAAGTACAACCTTTGCATAACAGCCCTCTGTTAAGCAATCATATGCTAACAATATCATTTTTTCTTAAAGTAAGACTGACTTAGGCAATAAGATTTAACGTCCCTCAGCAACCACCATAATTTGTCTTCCAAAGGGTGTTGCTTTACAGAGATTAATTTTACAGTATCAAAATGATCATTTACCATGTGTAACTTATGATTATTCACTCTGAACAAACATTAAATGTATTTTTCTATGTTTATTATTACATTCTAAACATCAGTCACGTGCCTTGAGGCAATACAAACGACATTTTGCACGTGACATTTCGACGCTCTTCGTTACTTTCAATAATTATGATATTTGAAAAAAACAGAAGAGCACAGTATTGAAGATAAAAAAACTTATTTTCTCTGCTATTTCCAATGGGAAGGGGCCTGGATTAAAATTGACTCACACAATTAATGTACTTTAATAACTCAACTTTTTTATTCATAATATCACGAATATTCTAATAATTATGCATCTATAACACAAGTGCCCTTTCTTATATATTTTACTACAGGTACCGTGGTATCTCATTTTCTAAGAACAGTGTTGTTTCACCGACACACGAGAATATCGTGCAGGTTTTGACTGACGCTGGTCTGGGAGACGTACTTGTTAACGAGAGCGAGGTAGAATCTTTCTTCATTTCATCGATATGTACACATTATTTAGCAGGGGATAGGGGTTTGAGGGCGTTTGGGGAGGTTTTGTTTATTTATGTCTGAACAGCCTTAAAATTTTACAAAAGTACATTTATTTTCAATGTACTATGTAATTTAAGTTTTATGTTAAATGTCTATAGATGCATCATAGTCGTTTGATACGGAATCCGGTTTTATGACATCTTAGCACCATCAAGGGTCTTTCGAATAGAATGGTCTGGAGTCGGACCAATTGTATTAAAATTGGTTGAATCCAAGATTAGGTTGTTTACGGACCATGATCTGGGCATAGTACATCACCATTTCAAAATCAAATTATAAGACAATGTTTTAAATCGATCAAAAATTAGTGAATTTCAAATAGCAGTAATTTTTTACCTTGACACCGGGTACGAAAAATTCCTAATTTCAATGCAAATCTATAAAATTGTTACTTTTTAAAGTAAAAACTAATAATGCTAGGAATTTTTCGTACCCGGTGTCAAGGTAAAAATTTACTGCTATTTGAAAGACCCTGCACCATCTAAGCAATATGCCATCTTAAGGACATCAGAAAGGTTCAATTTACTTTTGTTACCTGTTTTAAGGTAATTCTTCAACATTGGCAAGAACTATATCTACAAGAGTTGGCCGAAGCAATAGATGAAAATCGTCAGCCGGGCCTTCATTGTGTGGATAATCCGCTTTATATAACTCAACATGATGTTCTGTGTACTGAAGAATATAACTGCTCCGGTTCCAAATTGAATGAATCTCAAATGTATGACGAAGTACTTCCGAATGTTAATCAGAGTCAAACAGGCGCTTCAAATTGGCATTTAAAGCGCCAACAGGAAATCAGGAACGAGGGAGATCGCAGTCGTAGTACCAGAAAAACTCTAGAGCAAGATCACGTGAGCCGCGCGTCAAACAATCAGGATTTAACAGTAAGTGAAAGTCCATTCAATATGACGGCTGATGAACATATACATGCCGGAAATGAGAGAGTTGGTGACGAATGGATGAATGGTGAAGAAATGATCATGACGTCAGCAAGAGGACAGGAACCAGGTGAACAAACAGACTCGGGAAGCATGGTCTCTGATTGGATGGAACATAATGCGCATTATGCAAATGTCACCGGAAATGCCGACAATATGGAGCACACATTAATCGATCAGGTACGTTTGATTATATTCTTTGTTGCAGATTTAAATAACTCCTTTCCATAAGCTTTTTTGTAAGAGATTTTGTACTTCTTTACACGTATTAAAGTAAGGTAAATCAAAATATTTACTATGGCGAAACTTAACACTTCGACAACATGCTTTTTTCTCCAAGTTTTCTTTCCAAAAGCATGTTATAAAATAGGATAATACATTGTTAAAGTATATTTGGCATGAAATGTCACTAATGGTTCTTATTTTTCTTTAGGCAAAATCAGACCATGGAAGCATTGCACTAGATCCGTAAGTCCTTTAATGTTATTTGTGTTTTGTAATGAATGACAAATAGATCCAAAACCAACACAAATTTTAATGTAACATGTATACACTGTTTGGTATATGTCCACATTTTAAAGGATTTTCGTTAGTTTTGATAATATTTCTTTTAATCAAATGGATGACCCATTTGGCAACACCAAGGTCAATCGCAACTTTTCGGCTCTTTTCGTCAGTCTTCGGATAAGGAACTCGACAACACAATAGTATGAATACACAGAACGGATACGGTATTTCGGTCTAACCTACGCTAAGAAACTAAACATGTAAACAAGTAGTAATTTAATGCTGGGAGTTGTTGACAAGTTTTTTTTAACATCAAGTCAATGTCCACCTAAAATGAGTAATTTCATAGATACATGTATAAAGGTAAACAATACATTATTTAAATACTTATTATTATGGTTATAGAAACCGACAGTAAAAAATGCAATCCTGTTGACATTTAGTCGGATTTGTTTAAAGTTTTGCATAAGTGAGCATATTTAAATTAGAAAAGGTTGTCAAACATATTTTCAATCATCTTTTTTACAGACGCTGGTGGGACCGGTTTCAGATGATGCCACGTGAGCAGGTGTCCAACAGCGCCACCTTTCAAACTGTGTTTAAATTCTTTAAAGTCGTCTGCTATATTTTTATTATGATTATGGTTCTTACGTCAGCAGTCGTCAACAAAATTTGTGTTCTTATAATGACGTCAAGCGTGACCAAGGTAACAGAACTATATTTGTATCTATTTTATTTTTCGCCTCCGACTGTAACTCCCTTGGAAAGTTAGATATTAATTACGCACATTTCACTTTGTTTTGAATTATGATCTATTTTTGTAACTGCACAATAACTGGAAATATTAATAGTAATAAAATATTCGTTCATATTTTAATAATTCTTGAACGGCAATCATGCAATTAAACAAATGATGCTCTTTCTTTACTCTTGTCAACAACTCCATCTTAGTTTATCAAAAATGTTCGTATTATTTCATTTTCAAAATTCTGAAAACTAAAAAGCTAATAGTAAATAATCTGATCTGAATATGTTCTGGAAAGCAATCTTGATCTTTTTGCTTCTTTCTGGTCGCATAAGCGAGACATACCTAATATTCACCAATCGGAATGTTCTCGGCTATTATCTATAATAACATATCCGAAGACTGACGAAAAGGGCTGAAAAGATTCGATTGAATGTTCACATAACTAAATAATTTATGATTCATTTATGATGATCATTTTTTTGTATTTCAGGACCCGTTAACAGAGTCTCAATGGCCAGTGAAGACCATGTTACTAATCAGTATTTGTTTCCCATACTCCATCTGGTTTCTGGTGTATTCTGGGAAATCTGTTTTTGGCAGTACAACATGGCCGTCGCTGTCACTTTTGTCATCGGTATGTTTTAGATCGCATTAAAGCGACCTTCAATTTTTCTAAAGGTTAAACGTGTTACCTTCGATAAATCTTTCAAAATCAAAGGTATATAGATGGAAAATGAAATTGTCCGCCGATGAAATACGTAAACACTATGGAAACCCCTTGGTAACTCTTATTTACTGGTCCGCTCTCTATGGCGGTTGACGGACATTCTATTTTTAGAAACGAACGCCACTTTGGCGTTATAAATAGCACTGTTGAGCCTTGACGCCGTTTTAAGGAAGCTTACAGTGTAATGATGCACTTGTCAAAGATAAAGTTGCTGAATTACTTATTTTGAAACTCCACAGAATTGTTTTTCCTGAAGAAAAAAAAAGAGCAGAAAGCCGCTTTAATCTTAATTACTCTAATGTGAACATTTTTTTTATTTGAAAAATTAAATATATTGTGTGTATTTGATGACTCTAAAAAATAACACTTCATGCTATTAAAAGTAAATTGTATCTGAATAATGAATATCATGAATGGGATTAGATGTAAGCCACATGTCACAAAACACTGTCACTATTTTTCAACTTAAATTTGAAGAACAACACTAACAACTCTTGGTATGATTTTTGCTTTCAAGCGTCTGACCCACAGACGCATGTTGTTTGATTTCTCGTAAGTGCGTGCGTTCTACAGAGAATTGTAGACTAAACTGAAGCAACTAACCCTTTGCCTGCATGCAGCTGTAGATTCTGTATTGTGTGATCATGGTCTGCACTGTTTGCTATTCGATCAGTACATATTTTTCACGTTTACCCTAAAAAAGATAGATTGTAAAACGTAAAATCTCCATTTGATATATTTGCGTGGATATCAAATAAATATTCTGTTTCAGGTTCTCTTTATTGAACTACTGCACACACTTGGTTTGAGTCTGCTTGTCTTTCGCGTGCTACCAATGTTGGATATGCTCAGAGCCTTTATCGTTCTCGGAAGTATCTACACCGTGCCAGCATTCCTCAAGACTATCTTTGAAGGTAGAGACCCTAACACAGGCCTAGCAAGAAAGTGTTCAATATTTGTGCTGAATTTTGGAGCGTTTCTTATTCAAATAGGAAGCATTGTACTATGTGAAATGTTTCAAATTTCAATGTCGCCATCCGAAAAAATGGGTATCCGAAATGCGGTTTTACAAGATGATTTATCAGTAATTGTTCCACGACCGAATTTAGGCAAGGGATTTTTCAGAAACGAGGTTTTGTTTGAACTCCCTATAGCTCTAGTATTGATATCTGTGTCTTACTGGGAAAATTACGTAGAAGGAGAGTTTTCTATATTTGGAAAGTCAATGAATTTCAAAAACTGGAAGAAACATTTACATCACGCTAGAGGACGCCTTTACATATTCGCTAGTATTTGGAAAGCTTGTTGGGTAATAGCATTTGCAGTTCTGCTACAACCTGGATTTAACTTTAACCTGAGCTATACTAACCCAGCTCAACAAAATGATACGATTTCCCCTCGTTCTGTCCGTGCAATACAACACCAAGGTCAAAATATATTTCGTGACACCAGATTCACTCGACGTGAAGTTGACAGTGATGCTCCTAATGCTACAACAATCAAGACACACGTAATCAACTTTATTTCGGAAACGACTTCCGCTTTGGTCACGACTGAAGCCTACACTGACGTCACTTCCCGGGCTCCAAATGTCAACAAATCAGATCCTGATCAAAACATGTTCTATTTTTCACCTGAAACAATGCAACATTTTGAAGAGTATGGAGTCTTTTATATTCAGATTATATCCAGTACGTTGTTAGCTTATTTCGGGGGCACCGCGTGCAAGCTGTGCATGCAAATGATAGGATTTTCACTTCCGTTGTCATTGACAACTCCAATAAGTGTCGCTGTTGTCGTGTTACAAAACATTTATGAATTTCTTCCGACTGGTTCCTTCGTTTGGATTGGTGTCGAAAACGGAAGCAATACGTGGATTCTACACCTGGCTTGGTTGGGCGTTCTTTGGCTTTCTGAGCTTTATATTACGTCACATATTTGGTTTCCAGGCAACGGACGCATGGAGAAAATAGACAGGTATGGTTTCACTCTTAGATATGGAACGCCATATCATCGTTCACAAGATAGCAAAAATGTTGATCACATAAGACAGTCATGGCGTTCCGTACTTAGATATTTTAAATGGAATTATGTGGGACTTATCTATAGCAAAAGTAAATGCTTAATTAGATCTACAAAATTTCGTCTAAAAGTTTTTCCATTTTTTGCAATATGAGTAGCAAGAACATATTACTGCCCCTGAACAAACAGTTTTCATATTGCCTACCCTTAAATGTCTGCAAAATCGACATTTTTATAGAATTATAACATTTTTATGATTATTTTATACAATAAAATCGTTCTGCTTTCTGTGTCCCAGTAATTATTATTATTATTATAATTATTTGGCTACATTTACCTTATGTGAACATTTCCGTGACAAAAAGTTTGATGAATTGTTTTTGCACATTTCAGATTGTTTATTACCCCAATCCGATGTAGTATATTTGCCGACCAATCTCTAATTCTACGGCGCCGACGTAATGACCATGACACGAGCTTAACTCCTGATACTGATGAAGATTACTACGACCCGGAAATTGATCAGTATAAAGCAGACGATGTTGTGCCACAGATCTACGCATGCGCAACAATGTGGCACGAGACACGGGCGGAAATGACGAATCTGCTTAAATCGATATTTCGGTAAAATATTTTTCAGTACTTCAAGACTGATGGAACTTTTGACAACAATTTGAACATAGTTCTGATAAAATTATAATGCTTCTTAAATAAGTTATTACATAAAGAAACAAAAATAAAAAAAAACATTACGACGGTATAAAGAAATACATCTTTGAATTGATAAAATGTCGGTTTTGATTTCCAGAATGGACATAGATCACAGTGGGAGATATTTGGCACAGAAGTTTTACAAAATCTAGAGATCCCGACTACTACGAGTTTGAAGGTATTCGTTATGATGAAATATTTTCACTTAAGTTTATGCTGTATAGCATTTGATTAGAACTGTACCATTTCTGTCGTTTGAATATTTTGCGATAAGGTTTTCTTCTCATATAGATTGACGTGCACAGATGCGTTGAACACGTTCTAACGACATTGTTGCCAAGGTAACTTTAAGACATTTACAGTATCTAATCATTTATCAGATTGTTAAATGAAAAATAATATATTAAAAATATATGAATCAAAATATACACGTGTTTTTATACGCCCGGTGAAGCTGTTATATTGTTATATGGCATTTTTCCAAGTTCTTGCCTTAAAGACGACTTCGGCTGCCCCACCATGAATTATTAATAGGTGGGAGCAAACACCTAGGTGGGACCACCAAAATTCGGAAATGATCGGAACTGTTTTAGTGAATAAACAATATCAATGCTGAAATCCGGCGCTGTGAAATGGCAACGTATTGACTTATTTAGTAAGTTACCCTAGCTACTCGATCCTAACGATATAAGTATATAAGTATACATTGTGTATTTTCAGCGCACATATTTTTTGACGATGCGATGGAGCTATCGCACGATGACCTTTTAGTACCAAACATGTTTGTTGCTGATTTACTGGAATGTATTGACGATTCTCTAAGGTATGTGCGATTCTTGATTTGATTTCAAAAGTTTTGAAGCAATACAGTTAACTTTTGAGAAGCCTGACCTGTTGGAAAAAACCTCATCTCCTCCGCCATTCCATGCATAATTTCAGGATCAACAACTTTTAAGGGAAAATGTTTTAAAGGAGGAAGTGACGTCATAACACTCAGGCATGATGAACTAGCTGTCCAATATTTTAATGATTTGACAATGTAGATATAGATCTTACTTTAAAGGGACTCTAATTAGGATTTTTGACAAGACTGGAAATAACTTTTCGAGAATAATGTCGAAAGCAAATGTTCTTATACATGTATATTCACACAGGCGCATTTGACTACTGTATTTAACAGGGGTATGTAAATCCTATGCCCGACTTGTCCGTGGGCAAGAAGCAGAAGTTCAAATTTCCACACCCCTGCTACAGCATAGTAATTCTTGTAAGTTTCAATATAATCTTATGATTAAGCTACTTTTGCAATTTGCAGTTCAGTTCACGAGCGTCAGATGTCCCTAGGTCCACCCATTAGAACCCCTACACCTTACGGAGGCCGGCTGACGTGGCGACTTCCCGGTGGTACCCGGCTTATTGCACACCTGAAAGACAAACATAAAATTAGACATAAGAAACGATGGTCCCAGGTAATGACAATTTTCGTATTTACATTATTCAAAATTATACGAAATACCTCGACGATAACCAATAATTCTTATCCGAAGCTTAACGGAAAGTGCCGAAAAATTACGATTCACAGTAAATAAAAGTTATTTTTATCTCAAGTGCTTTTTGAAGGTGGTTATTTAACTTATTGCATCATCAGACTTATTTTCTGCAAATCCTTGTAGCCATATATTTTTCAATAAATTCTAAGTCAAGGATTCAAGCCCCTGAACACATGGTGCAAATGAAAAAGTAAGGCTTTTTTCAAAAACATATACACGGTAATTAATGTTGTTAAAATAAAACATGTGCATAAGAATTACATATTTTGAAATGCAACAGCGCAGTTCTATCTCAAGAGCAATAGAAAACCAGTATAATAACTTGACCTTGACCTATTATGAATTGACCTTTCATTTTCTTTAGGTGATGTACATGTACTATCTCCTTGGATACCGTATCTTAGCACAGCCTGAAAATTTGCTTACGAAGGACATGATCGAAGGCTTCAGGTCCGACGGAGAATTGAAGAGGGTCCGGCTTACTGAATCTCAACTTCGCCGGCGTCGGAAAGCTGCGCACTTCACTAGAAGTGTTATTTTTAATTACGTAACAGATGAAGTCCATATTCAGGTAAAAAGCTAAATATTTAACACACTACGTCATAGATGACACATATAGATGTAGAGCATGACTGTGCCATATTTACGTTAGGAATATCGTATGGAACCCTAAAACGGTCGATGTTTCTTATTTCAATCTATACAATTTCTGATAAAGACTTTCCTAAAGATGTGTATAAATTGTTTTTATCAATTACTATAATAGAGATAAAAAAGGAACCATCAAACCCCATCATGAAAATTTTAATTTCAGCACTCCAAATACTGTCGTTTAATCGAATAAAATGCTACTAAAATTGACTTGAACAACAAAATATAAATACATTGTACATGTACTTGATTGTTTTTACATTAAGCCTCATGGTTGTCAGCGAACAGTGTACCATACTGTTTTAATTATTCGGGTTATGTACATTTTGTATATTGTAAACCTAAAAATTTAACAACAAAATAAAAAAATTTCGACGATATAACTACAATAGTCCAAAATTTGTTCTTATCTTATTTTAGTTTTCTTTTCGAACTTTAGATATATTTCATTTGTATTTGTTTGTTTTTCAAACAGGCGGAAAACACATATATTTTGACTTTAGATGGCGACGTGGACTTTCACCCTGATGCCGTGCGTCTGTTAGTTGATAGATTAAAGACCAATAAGAAAGTAGGAGCGGCTTGTGGACGTATACATCCCATCGGCTCCGGTATATGTTTTTTAAGTAATTTTACAAGCACAAAGGTCACTGGTACCTCATACTATATTCCGTGGCTTTCCGTATGAAGTAGTATTAACTCATACCTAGTGACTAAAGGCTAGTGACTCTAACCCATCATGCAACACACATCCATGCCGTCTATTCATGGTCCGCTCTGTTTGTTATTCGGTCAGTTCTTTTTTCTTTTCTTTTTTTTTGAAAAATCCCTAAAAATGATGAATGGATTAAAATATGTCCAAATTGAAAGATGGACAAGTCCATTTCAAATATTGAGCATGGTAACTAAGAATTAATTACTAATTAGATATCAAAACCAGGCAACCTTAGAATGGGGTGTACCTTAAAACATACAAAATAACTAAGAGATCGACAAGAAATTATGTGGGATAAAGCAGTCAGTCACCTTTGGAGACATTAGTAGTAACTGGTTTGTTTTCCAGGAAAGACATGTAGGTATAGGTGGACCGGTTACCGAGACTAACTAACTATGAGATTTTTTGTTGTTGTTTTTTAGGAAGGAGACAACTTATTTCTGATTTAAATATCTTTCTTCTTTAGGCCCACTGCTGTGGTACCAACAGTTCGAGTACGCTATCGGACATTGGCTTCAGAAGGCAACGGAACACGTGTTCGGCTGTGTTATGTGCGCACCTGGATGTTTTAGCCTCTTTAGAGGTTCTGCTCTGATGGACGATAATGTGGCTCGAACCTACGCCACCAGGGCCACAGAGGCCGGTCACTACGTGCAGTATGATCAAGGTAGGTGATAATAGTGTTACACAACCTTATAAGTTGGTAGCATTGAGTAGTTACAAAAAATGTCCATTTTGACAAAAGGTTATTATTTATATATACAAATGTATATTCCATTGTACACAGTTAATTCTATCATTTAAATTGTAAATTATATATCATGTAATGAAATATCTGGATTACTAAAATAATGTAATTTTACTGGTACATGTATGTTACCTGGCGACAAAAGAAAACGGTAATAAACAATATTATACAATGTATCATAATTTTCATTTGGATGAATTTGGGCCAATTATTTGAATTATTAACGCATTTTGATATAAAAGGAGACCTTTTATGTACAAAACAAATCTTGATCTTTTTATCATTTACACGGTAATGAAGATGAAGTGCGAAAAAGTAACTAACCTATTAGACGCAGTGCTACTCAAATTTTCTAAAACAAATTTCGGTAATGCTTTTAAAAACCCATTACCCCGCAAAAAGAGAAGATATGTTGATGTAAGATAGCTCTCGTTATTCTTAAAAAAATATTTATACATGTAGTTATTTCTATTCTCTAAATGTAGGTGAAGACCGCTGGCTGAGTACTTTACTTTTACAACAAGGTTACCGTATCGACTATTGCGCAGCCTCCGACGCATTGACGCATGCGCCGGAAACCTTCTCTGAATTCTTCAATCAGCGGCGTCGCTGGGGCCCGAGCACACTTGCTAACATTGTAGACCTTTTAGGTGGCTGGAAAGCAGCAATCAGCATCAACGACAACATAAGCACGCTGTATATTCTGTATCAATTTTGTCTCATGGTATCCACAATTCTTGGTCCAGCAACAATCTTGTTAATGTTGGCAGGAGCATTTGTTGTCGTATTTAAGTTGACCGTGATAGAATCCTACTGTTTAGCTTTGATACCGGCAATCTTCTTTATTATCGTCTGCATCTACGCCAAACCAAGTACACAGATGACGATTGCATCAATTATGAGTGCAGTGTATGCAATATTAATGACTGTAGTTTTAGTTGGAACTGTAGGCCAAGCTATAGAAGGCGGTGTCACCAGTCCCAATGTTGTGTTTTTGGTAATGCTCGTGCTAATATTCTTTATATCCGCCATCATGCACCCGGAGGAATTCTTCTGTGTCATTCCAGGCGCTCTTTATTTTATATGTCTTCCTACAGGCTACTTGCTTTTAACAATGTACTACCTATGTAATATGAACACGGTATCATGGGGAACGCGAGAGGTCCCAAAACGTAAAACAAAAGAGCAAATTGCGGAAGAAAAACGTGTTGCGGAAGAAAATCGCAAGAAAAGAGAAGAAAGGAAAAAGGGAATCCTTGGCTGGATGGGGTTGAATTCATTCTTCAAAGATGTCGGGGAAGTCTTTAAGCAATTAAGAACAGAAGCTTCTCATTATGAAAAATCAAAAACAGATGTTTTGCTAGAGGAGCTTATCCACGAAATACGTAGAAGTAGAGAAAACAAAGACAGTGACAAATTAACGCCAATGCGCATGCCTGAAATAAAACCGGATACCGAACAGTGTAATGAAGAGCCGAATACAGATCTGGTAACAGAAGAGACCAAACAAGAGGAGGATGAGGCAAAGTCTGTAAAAAATCATGAAAACAGCATACCTGTTTGGTTACAACGTGAAGATGCCGACAATCCTGGTTGGCTACAATCTGCTATATGCGGGGATGGTCCAATTAAAAGCCTAAATGAGAAGGAATCTATTTTCTGGAAGCAAATTATCATGAAATATTTATACCCACTGAATGAAGACAAAATTCACCAAGAAAAGGTTCAACATGATCTCAAGAATTTAAGAAATAACGTCGTGTTTGGATTTTTCATGACAAGTGCACTCTGGATCGCATTGTCAATGCAGTTGCAAATACTCCAGGAAGATCTTAAAGATACTTTATTCTTTAAAATTCCACGCTGGGAAATTTCAGATGATCTTGCATTTGAACCGCTTGGTCTAATATTCCTGGCATTTTTCGCTACGATACTGTGCGTACAGTTTTTGGGCATGTTCATTCATCGATGGGGTACAATGCTACATATGCTATCAATCACGGATATATCTTGCGGGAAAACGTTCACGGAGAAAGACAAAGTTCGGGAGATAATTATGAAGTCGATGGAGCTACAGAAATTATGTAATATTGAAAACGAGCCGACTCCTGACTATGAAGATTCGTTACCTGACTATGAGCCAACGGATGACGAAGAATATTACGAATCTCAGTCTGTAGTGACAAGTGATTCAGCTGATGTTTCTACATGGTCCAACAACCCGCCAGCTTATGAAACCATGTCAGCAGCCATGATGCATCGGAATGGTCGGCAAGATATCTTTAATAGACGCGGGAACGCAAGTGGGGCGGCGCTGCGAAAAGCGTTCGAGAAGCGTTTTAGGAATGAGAAACAGTTACACAGAATGGACGCTGACGTGCCCATCAATAGCAGGATGTATAGCATGGGTGAAAATGATGCAGCGTCAATTGTATAGCTATACTACGTTGTGTTGAAATTTCGTTTCTAAATTCCGGACGCTATATATATAGATAGTTAAATTTGTTCAAATATTAATACTTTACAAGGAAAATAAAGAATGAAAAAAAGAAAAAAAACCTAAATACATATGCTATATACTTACAAATCCAATTGTTATTATATACTTACAGTATGCAAGTAGTTATAAAAATTAAATGGAATTTATCTGTAAAATTTCCCTACCTAAACTTTTCGTTATTTTGTCTCAGAAGATTAATAAAAAGTAAGTACACACTTTTCATAATTATATGTTTGTTTGTTTATTGTCCGTAAATTATTGTACACGAAAAATGTAATATGTAGGTTTTGATTGTAAATTTTCATGTGGCTATTATATATATGTGAATATAATGTATTGTTGATGATGTACTTCGTACAAGTTGTCATAACATTCTGTTATGTTCTGTTTTATTTATCATTAAATGCGAGCCTCTCTCTAGCGTGAATATTTCATCAAAACTAATTGACAAACAAAGCCAATATTCATATTTGAACATAATTTAAACAAAATATGTTTGTCAAACATGTATGCCCCCTATCGACAGCCAATTAGCCATGTGGCCAGGTTATTGTGTCTGACTTTTGACAAAAAAGGGGTCATTTTTTGTCATGTCATGAGTAAAGAGATCAGAAAGGTTGTGTGCAGCAATTTTATGACAAAGTTTTCACAAATCTTATCAAATGATATATGCATAAATTTCATAAATCACATAGGCGTCCATAATGACAGCAAATTTGTAATATTACATCATGTACATTAGACCTTAAAATGTGTATACTAAAAGCATTTTAAGTTTAATAAAAAATATCAACCAAGACAACTTGAGATGTTGAGTTATTGGTCGGAAACCATTATAACGTACAAGGTCAATGTGACTTTGACCTTTGACCCATGAATCAAAAGGGGCTATTATACTTGACAAGACCACCTATGTAGTATGACGGTAAATGTGTTGTCAAGTTATCGATTGGAAACTGTTTTTACCTACAAGGTCGATATGACCTTGATCTTTGACCCAAAGACTCCAGAAACCATAAGTGTCATTTTTCTTTGTCATGAACAATCCCAGTACCAAGTTTGAAGGTTCAAGGCCTAAGCATTCTTTAGTTATGTATGGGAAACGACAGTCATACCCCGCTCCTTTGAAGTGTGTACCATGTGGTGTTCTGTGAGTGTAGTGAGTTCAGTGTTTATGCGTCCGAGCAGTGTGTGAGTAGTTCTGTGATTCATGTATCCTTTGTCAGTTGGTGTCTGCATAGTGGTTCTATGTGTCAGTAGTGCACTGTGTGTCATTGTTTCAGTAGTTACCTGTGTGTCAGATCAGTGTGAGTTTAAGGTCTATAGTGTTTTACAATGGCTGTCATTCGTGTCCTTGCTCGAGGGGATATGATAAAGGACTAGACACAAACGAGTAATGAAAGTAAATAAATAGGACTGTTAACAGACAATAAAAAGCATATTAGAAAAAGCTATGTTCCGTTTTATAGAACAGCAGTTTTAATAATGACAATATGTAAGCTGAAACAAGTCCTTGTTATGGAAGATAACCGCTGCCAAAATTACATCATGCGTTCTTATATTGTAAATTGCAGTAGAAGTCAAAATACTATTTGCACGGAAAATACAACAAATAATTATTCCGTAAATTTTATAAGCCGATCTACTTTTTACTGAAAAGAAACAGACCCATGTTAATGCAGACTTAAGATGCAAAATTGATTATTATTTATTTACCTTTCTTTATCTGGTATATATTTATGCGAACGGGCTGTTGATACTTTCATTTTGTCTGGGGTTTACATATTGTGATGACGGGGAAAGGGAAAGCGATAGAAATATCATTTTCAGATGCTCGTTCATTGGTTCCTTTTTCTGGGGTTTCATATTGTGACATCAGGGAACGTGTTTTTATTTTTTAACTATGATACAAAAGAGAAAGAACATCAAAACACTCGGCAATCTGATTTATACTAGCCTCGTGTTTCGATGTTCTTTCTATTACTTAATAACGTAACGAAAGAAAAAAGTTACACTGTTTTGTTCCTCGCAGTTGTGTTTAATAAGGCTTATTTTTACACATTTTGACAATTCTTATTTGTTAAGGATGGATCATGATATTTGAAAGAACATTCTGTGTAAGTTTTTAAAACATTAAAACATAAATAATAAATCAATTTAAAATAAAATTGGAACTTCGCTACATCAATTTTTGATAAATGTAGTTAAAGGCAATGTCGGTTACATGTACACAATTAAAAGTCTTATCAAATTTAATATGTACATCATATACCAAAAGCTGGAAACGATTTTAATAGTGTTCACATTAATTATTTAAGTATCTTATCTTATGTTCCTATTTCTTTTATCTATACTAATGTTTATTTGAATTTATCATTTACGTTTTCTTTTGTTTTTTTTTTTTTACTTTTCTTTGACGATATTATTTACCTCATCTGAATAACAACATTATTTATTATCATTTTTATGAATCAAAATTTCTTATAAAAACTACCTCAATATATTTGATATAACTCATTATATACGATCATCATAACTACAGACATTCCCAAATAATGACAAACTTATATACTCACTTGATTAGATTATCATTTTAGACTAATATAAACTGGATTAAATAATAGTTTAATATCATTTTGTCTTGCATGCATACATTCTGACAAACATATATACTCACCTCATTAGATTATCATTTTAGACTAAGATAAACTGGATTAAATAATAGTTTAATATCATTTTGTCTTGCATGCATACATTCTGACAAACATATATACTCACCTCATTAGATTATCATTTTAGACTAAGATAAACTTGATTAAATAATAGTCTATTATCATTCTTGTCTTGCATACATACTTCAACTGATCTTATTCCGAATCAGCTTCAACCAAATGTTTTACTTACCTAGAATAGACCATCATAATAAACTTACACACTTATCTTATCAAACCTACCTCATCCAATCCTCGTTTTAGATCAAAATAAAAAATACATTCATACTTACCTAAATCTATCCAGCTCAATATTTTACAGACTTGTCCTATCGGACTTCCGCTTTAAACAACAAATAACTTTCTACCTACTTTTTAATGTCCCTTAAAATCCCTCCTACTAATTACTTACTAATGATACTAGTACTTTCTTTTTCTTTTGTTTTCCTAACTCTTTGTTTTTTATCTGTCTCATATCCAAATTTCTTTTTAGTTGTCCATCACTCTGCATACGTATGATTTTCTGTCCCTTGTACATACAAGTTGTCAATGTTGGCTTTGCAAAAGTTTTTTTCTCGCTATAATAGCTATCCCATAAGTCTTATATGAAACGAAAACACTTGCGAAGCCTTCACGAAATCATACAAAAATATATAGGTCACTTCATTTTCCAATCACTTTTCATGTTTTGCCTTTGGTATTTATCTGTAGTATCCCATTGTTTGTGTTTTCGATGCATTATTGGCTATCCTCAAATAAACTGTTAATCGTCAGATTCTCTTCAAAAAAGGTAATGACATTCACCACAAGAGTTTATAATAACATACAATTTACCAGTAATACTTTAACTTTGCTATTTGTATTGGTGTACTATTCCTGGCTAGCAGTTCTCTTGCATGTATCTGGAGACATTCATCCGAATCCTGGTCCAATCTCAGCTACTTCCTCAGTCTCATCCATGACCTCTACTCCATCGGAAATTAATCATATTCAAAATCATCTTTCTTTCGTACATTTAAATGTTCAGAGTATTGAACATAAACTCGATATCCTTTTTTCAGAACTCTGCGATTTTGATATTCTTGCTTTCTCCGAAACTTGGCTAAAAAGTTCTATATCAACAGAAGACTTATTACTTTCCTCGTATCATTCCCCTGAACGCAAAGATCGCATTGGGGATGCTCACGGTGGTGTTATTTTGTACATTAAAGACAATATACACTACAAACGTAGAATAGATCTAGAATTAAACAGGTTAGAATGTATTTGGATCGAGTTGATTCTTTGTAACAATCGTCATATTCTATTTAGTATTTTCTATCGACCGCCTAACTCAGATGTCATATACAACAATCTAATTGAAGATTCTATTGGTCTAGCCATTGACACTAATATACCTGACATCATCATTACGGGTGATTTCAATCTAAATGTAAACTGTTATTCATCTAACCGCAAAATTACATCCATCACTCAACAGTTCAATCTAGAACAACTAATAGATGAACCAACACATTACACTGAACATTCAAATTCTTTGATCGACCTTATATTAGTTTCAAACAAAAGCAATGTTATTCATTCTGGTGTTGGTGATCACTTTCTAGAACAAGAACTAAGGTATCACGTTCCTATATTTGGTTTTCTGAAATTCCGTAAACCGCGACAAATGTGTTTTGATCGCATTATTTGGGAATATGAACATGCTGACTACGAAGCATTACGTGAAGATATAAATACCTATACATGGGAAAACTGCTTTGATGCAGATGTTAACATATATGCGAATAACGTAATCAATCAGATACAAACAATTGCTAAAAATAACATCCCTAACAAATTGATTAAAGTAAGACCATTAGATGTTCCATGGATGACAAACTCAATCAGAGTTAATATCCGTAAACGAAAACGTCTGTATAAAAAAGCTAGAATGACAAATTCACAATATTACTGGCAAAGATTCAAATCTATTCGTAATGAAACAATATTATTGATACGGGAAGCCAAGTCAAACTATTTTTGTAAACTCTCTAATAAATTGAAAAATGAATCACTTTCGTCTAAAGACTGGTGGAAGACTCTGAAATCTTTTATTTCATCAACAAATAATAGTAGCATTCCACCACTGACAGACCCCTTAAACAGAAATATTGTTTACTCAAATAACGATAAGGCAAATCTTCTAAATAACTTCTTCGTAGAACAAATGTCTATTAACGATGAGAACAGAGATCCACCTTACCTTAGTTCACCACTTTCCTGTCTCAACGATATTGTGCTTAGCCCTCATGAAGTAAAAGATGTTCTTCTTTCGTTACAAGTTGACAAAGCAGTAGGTCCAGATGGTATAAGTAATAGAATTTTACGCGAGGCTTCTCATGAACTATCTTCCCCCTTGTGTGACTTATTCAATGCTTCTCTACGATGTTGTGAAGTTCCAAATTACATGGAAAGAGGCGAATGTCACTGCAGTTCACAAAAAGGGCGATACATCTCTCCCAAATAACTATAGACCCATATCACTTTTGAACACTACAGAAAAAGTTTTTGAACGTCTTGTATTTAAACACATCTTTAACTTTCTCAAAGTAAATAATTTTCTGTCTACTGCTCAGTCTGGTTTTATCCCGGGTGATTCTACTGTTAATCAGCTTGCCTTCATTTATGATACCCTTTGTAGATCACTTGACAATGGCCTCGAAGTTCGTGTGGTTTTCTTTGATATCAGTAAAGCGTTTGACAAGGTTTGGCATAAAGGCCTACTTTCGAAACTAAAGCACGCAGGTATATGTGGATCTTTGTTATCTTGGTTCAATAGTTACCTTACTGATAGAAAACAAAGGGTCATACTACCTAGCGCCTACTCATCATGGGCTTTTGTCAAAGCAGGAGTCCCTCAAGGCTCTATACTTGGTCCCCTATTATTTTTGATCTTTATAAATGATATTGTTAATGAAATTGAATCTTTCATAAACCTTTTTGCTGATGATACCAGTCTTTATGTTATAGTTGAACATCCTAACACAGCAGCCACACTTCTTCAGTCTGACATCCAAAAAATCTCTTTATGGGCAGAAAGGTGGTTAGTCACCTTCAATCCTTCAAAATCGGAATCCCTACTTGTAACCAGAAAGCGAAATCGTCAGCATCACCCTTCATTGCATATGTTTAACCAACAAATTCCAGAAGTTTCTGAACACAAACATTTAGGCATCTTTCTTTCTTCTGACTGCACATGGCACAAACATATTGAATACATAACTGATAAAGCTTGGAAAAGGGTTAATATAATGCGTAAACTGAAATTCTCTCTGGATCGTAAATCTTTGGAAATCATCTATATAGCATTCATTAGACCTATTTTGGAATACGGTGATGTAATTTGGTGCAATTGTACCCAATATGAACTCGAACAGCTTGATAAGATTCAAAATGAATGTGCACGCATTGCAACTGGTGCGACCAAGCTTATCTCACTAGAAACTTTGCAGAAAGAAATTAATTGGGAATCGTTATCCGAAAGAAGATATAAACACAAACTAATTATGTTTCACAATATGCAGTCGATCAAAACTCCAGATTATCTCTCATCATTAATACCAAATCCAGATCAATCCCGTTACAGCTTACGAAACTCTGAAGATATCAGAGGAATTACATCAAGGACTACTCTGTACCACAATTCTTTCTTGCCATCAGTTATTCGTGATTGGAACAACTTGCCTGTTATAATACGAAACAGCCCTACAATATCTTCATTTAAAACTTTCTTAAACAAGGACAGAAAATATACACCAACATACTTTTATACAGGTAGTCGTAAACTGCAGGTCCTTCACACTCGGCTTCGAACGAACTGCAGCGCATTAAATCACCACCTGTTTTTGAAAAACATTTCTCTTACCCCTTTGTGTAATTGTGGGCAAATCGAAACTACCCAACATTTCTTTTTCGAGTGCTGTGCATACGATGCCGTCCGCAGAACACTCCTCCTTAACTTGCAAGACTTCAGCATAAACCTTCATAAACTTCTCTATGGTGACCCATCTCTTACATACCAGGACAACGTTATTATATTTACAAATGTACAAAATTATATAGAAAAAACGAAAAGATTTACTTAGATCCATTCTAATTGAGACTATAATCCTCTCTCACCCTTTTTCTTCTCTTTTCCACTATTTTGTTTTCTTCTTTTATATATATTCTTACATTTTAGACTTGTAGTTAATCTATTCTATAAAAGTTTATATATAAATATATATTTTTATGTGTGTATAATTAATACTTATTCCCTTGTCTAGTATATACTAATTATAAACTTATTTAAGACAAACCATATAGTTCGCCAAAGGAGAAGAATTCTATAAGACTTGTCTTTCATTCTCATCCTTTTCCATTGTGTAAAATGTTTTGTTTGTTATATATTTGTATGTATGTACATTATATATACTTTCGGGAATAAATATGTTTAAACTAATTATTTAAGTATTAATTTTTGATAAGCTTTCAATTACAAAATAAATACTCACACAAAGTTGTAGCAAACCTTTGTTATGTATTTTACAAATGACTAAATCTTATAATGAATCTGTATTGAGTAAAGTCTTTATCTTTTCTTTTTTTTCTAATATTGAAAAAACAGTGCGGTGAATCGAGAAAAGGGTCTTTCGGCTAAGATTCAACAAATAATAGCCCGTCAAGTAGGCTGAGAAAAAAGGTGCCTTAATTGATGTATATTTCAAATGAACATTTTCTTACATACCCCTCACCCCATACACACATGCGCACGCACGCACGCACACTTACGAACTTTCTTACATATAATCGTACTTTAATTTAATTGATATGCTGTAAAATGAATCATTTTATTTGGACGGATGTCGACGCTTTAATCGGTTGTCATCCCATTTGATTGTATATTATGCACTTTAAAGGGATATTCAGGCAAAATAATGACATAAATATTAAAATAATTTTATTTACGCAAATCACGTTAAAAGGACATTTCTTAAAGACCCAGCATGAATTTCTGTTTTAATTCTATATATTTTGTGTTTCAAGCGTAAATATATCTATATATGTTGAACAAAATTTAGGCGCCAATAGAATCATCGAATAGCTTTAAAACAAGTCATGTGACATGAACAAACCCTTGAAGTTACAATAACAGATATTGGGGATAGTCTATGATAAAAACAAGCCTAAGTCATTCATTTGACATGTTCTTTAACGTATCCAGAGTTCACTGTGACAACTTTTGTGAAAACCTAGCGCTCTAACCTGACCCACGCGGGTCAAGTTAGGAAACCACAATTTTATTCTTTATATGGAGAAAAATTTTGTTCCTTTGACTGTGTAATGTAATTATTTTGAGGGCATTTACAGATTAATGAATGAAAAATTCAAAACTAAGAAATGAAAATTTTCCCTTGTCTCCCTTTAACGGTACTAATTGCCAAAACCAACAGAGGCAAAAGATGGTTAAGATAAATTAAATAGCGAAGGAGTATTTTTTTTTTTGAAAAAACAATGAGACAATGGAGGTAACTCTTGTCACAAAAATTGTTTTGTCATGTAGTAGTTGTCTGTTTATATCTGAGCAATATTGTTTAATTCACCTTTTGGCTGCCGCGAACACATGACACTAGATATAATTTCAATTTAGTTATTAGTAAACATATTTTTTATCAAACAAACTCTCACAATCACTTATTTTCTTATTTTATACGCATAAAATTATCTGTCGATAAACTGTGTATTGATTTTCTGTGTTAAAACTCGCTCGCTGATTGGTTGAAAGTCACTATATATTTCGCACGTGATTTTCGTGAACTTTTTACCCAACTACACAGTTTAGTTGTACAGTGAAAGCGGGACAGTAGCATCATGGCCGACGTTTGTGACTCGAGTGCTTTGAAATCCTCCTGTTTTTATAAGGTAACATTTCATTGGCATTTACTTTCTTGCAAGTAAATATTTAAATGACTGAGTTAGAATTGCTACATGATAGTTTTCTTTTGTTTTTCACAGATATTAGTAATGTGAATCCCCCTTCCATCCCCGTTTATCACAAAAACTCTGTTCACCCCCACCTGCTCCTCTACAAAGCCATTTACTGTTCTCCCAAAAGGTTTATTTAAGGGCATGGGTAGAGAATAAGAAATTAGAATTTGAAACCACAGTAGTGTGAGATTGCACATTGAGATATATATTATAAAAACGTTCCTTCTATACATGTAATATAATTATTATTCTGAAAAGTGAGATTTTCCTACATTACGCATGAACTACTTCCTGTTATCGCAATAAATGTACAAGTTAAAATACATAGGCTCCAAAGATACGGTGTTCGGACATCACTGCATATTGCACAAAACCACAGGGGTCCGACACATCAGTCCTGCGCCCAACACAGGTTACAGTAATTTCGTTTGTCAATCCTTCTATACTGCTTTTTTATCGACATAATTTCAAACTCCTGTGATCAGAAAATTAAATAGATTCGAATACAAGTTTTATTTTATATAGACTATCCAAGAAATACAAAACACCTATAAAAAATGCATTACTGTTGTGTAAATAGTTTTTTGTAATGCAAAGTGTGCATGTAATATAACATTTGATGATAGTGTGAACGATACTTGGTATAAGCGACTTTTATGTCAAATTTTGCACAAGGAAATCATGGTATTTGTCACATAACTCTTCTTTTACAGGCGGATATATGTATATTTTATGGATTGTCTTTCCTTATTGCTCATACTTGGGTAATAATGATTGTGTTTCGTTTAAGGCACATGTGGGTTTTTCAATTTTTCTATTTTCAAAGTTACTTTGGATATATGGGTCTACCCTACCTGTATACGCGGGCTAATTTATTTTGCACAGCCTACCGAAACTCATTTTAGCATATCATTTCGTATTATAAGGATAAAACTTGTGTCTTGATATTTAATGACGTTTGAAAACCTGAACAAAGTAATTACTTGTGAATGAAAGACTTATATCAAAACAATAGTACTGCTGGTAAAAATACTGGGTTCAGTTTTTAATATAGTAGAACTTCTATGTGTCGAACTCCCGATAAGTTGATCACGATATTTTCTACTATATACTGTACATGTATTTATTTAAACCTATATACGAGTCACAATTTGTGTTGATATATTCGATGTGTCGAAGTTTTTACGTGTTACATAAAGAATAATTAGGTTATATTTTACCGTTATTAAGTCGGAAGTACAACTACTACGGTGCAACGGCGAAGAACGGTAGTGTACACAAGCCAAGTGCTGATATATATTTAACATTGTTTAATACATAACGTTGATATTTTTGGAGTCCTACACAGGTTGCGAAATCATATTGGACTCGACTAGCGACTGATCAAATATAGTGTCCCTACTTTTTACACTCCTATCGAGGGAATGTCTCACTACCGTTCACTTTGAAGTAACCGGCATCCAACCGTATACTTATACAACTATATTTCCGTATTTAACTATTTTATAATTCATAACGATCATAATGGATACTTAAGTGTCCAATATAGGAGATATGTTGGACGGTCATGCAGTACAAATAAGTCATTGATTTGATGTAAATAACTAAAATAGATATTTTTTCATATCAAAATGAGCAGGTAAAATGTCAATCTGATTTAAAATCACCTAATAAATGCTACATGCAAGAAATAATTTAAGTACATCTGAACTTTAGTCAGATTGGTAAAATCTTAAATTTGAAACAATTTTGCCCGCCTGAAGTCAAGCTCCTGTAATTGTTTGGCTATTTTATTTGTTTTTCCATTTTTTAGGAGATTGCAGAACTGCCCGTGCTACAGTCTATAGAGGAACTGTACACGCACACAAAGGGCAGGTCCCGGATATTAAGCACCGGACTCGCGGTACTCGAGCACAGCGTCTCTAATGTGTTCAAAATGGCCTTTACCAGCTCCAGCTTAGGTATGTGCAATATATGTTATAATAAATCCATCGCATTTTCGACCCTTTTCGTCAATCTTCGAATACATAAACTATGAATACACAGAAATGATACGATATTTTGGTCTAGCATACGCTAAAAAAATAAATATAATGGCCAAATAATTTTGATTTAATAAAAAAAATAAGGTCTACGCTACATACAGGGTAATAGGACTCGATTGAGGATTCTTTTTTTTTCGAGAATAATGTTCCATTTCATGTTGGTCTAGAGCAACAACAACTTGTGTGCAAAATTTCAGACCATTCGCTGGCTCCATTTGTCAAGAATAACTCTGATTGATTATTGTAAGCAACGTTTTGCCTTAATTAAATTGTACAAAGAAAAGCACAAAAATACGATTCTCAATTTATTTCTGAGTATATATTTAAATTGACACATAAATGAAAGATCTCAATAAATGTCTGTATTTTTGTTTCTGGTAGCTGCTCGAGTTGACAGCATGGCGGGAGATGGCGTATGTAAACTGAAGGAGAAGTACCCGGTCCTGCACACGTCTCCGAGCGAGGTAACAAATCCGAACCTTTACTCTTTATTTAGCCCTTAAACTACTAGAACAGAAAACGATTAGCCTTTTTCCACCAGTAAAGAACAAGGCCAACTGTGTGACTTTAGAAAATATCTGGTTCATGTTTTCCTTGCAAAAAAAATCTATCAAAAAACTACTGATGTATTCACTTGAAACCTGATTCATGTTACTTTCCAAGACCAATAACTCTGAAATGGTTTTGGAATGCTATATTGCTATAATTATCAACCGTATCAATGATATATTTGTTATTAACCACAATGAATTATCCATACTTTATTTTAAAACCTGTTTACTTATTAAGTGCTGTGTTGAAAATATTTGAGCCGTGCTATGACAAAACCAACATAATGGGTTTGCGACCAGCATGGATCCAGACCAGCCTACGCATCCGCGCAGTCTGATCAGGATCCATGCTGTTCGCTTACCAACCTTATTACAAGTAGACAAACTGATAGCGAACAGCATGAATCCTGATCAGACTGCGCGGATGCGCAGGCTGGTCTGGATCCATGCTGGTCGCAAACGCACTATGTTTTGTCATGGCGCGGCTCATTTTTAAATGGTATTACCTATATATCAGAAAACCTTTATAAATACTAAAAAGCACAATCGATGAAGTAATTCGCATATGCCAACCTCATATCAATGTGGTTTTTGAACAAATTTAGATAATGGACACAACATCGAGTGGATTTAAGAACACCGTCCGAGGGGTGATGAGGACACCGCCTGGGCAAGTTTTGATTCATGGACTTGACTGGGCACTTGACAAGAGCGAAAACCTCCTAAGGCGTATAAGACCACGTGACCGAAGTCCACGAAAGCGTAAAGTGACGAGATCATCACTGCAAAAGGTACTGCGCTTTTCTTTTATTTACTCTTGCTTAAGAACGTTTGATTGTAAAACCATGATGGTGTTTAAAAAGCTTCTTATTAATGTAGTGCATAGATTATTTGGTTGTGTATCGCGCCTTTAGTTGAAAAATGACGAGTGGACATTATAAACATTGAAGCAACGGAATCAGAACCGGAAATAGAACAAATGCCATGTGAGCTATTTGTAATGATTAGTATAATAGTTACCTTCCATTCTCAGCAGGTGCACTTAACTAAAGAGCACGCATACGCGTCAGAGGACAGTGGAGCGTGCGAGGCTGACGGAGACGCCGGTAAGGCACACAAAGGTCAACAGACGATGTTAACGGTCAAGGACAAGGTATAAAGGTCAACTATAAAGCCAACTATAAACGAACGGGGATACTGGTCGTCTTCCCTTTCTTAACCTTTAAACTTGCCTCAATTAAGTTTGATAAACGTTTAAAAGTTTTCGATTATGAATTTGAAAGTAACCTTTTTGTCATTTGTACATTATCGATTCTTTATAATACTACATCATTAATTACATATACATTTATAACTTTTATTTAAAAACTATTGCAATGCTATAATAATACAAAGTAACTAAAGCATATGACAGAAAAAGTTCTGTTACACATTTAGAAACATTTTATTAAATTAAAGGGAAAATGTATCAGAATTTGTATTTTATATTTTATCCTACAGCACAACGAGATTGGTTTGGTACAAAAAGTGTACAGACTTGGCGTGGTTTTTCCTTTAGAAGTACTGGTAAGTATTACTTATATAAAGGTCAACATGTCTAAAAAAATATATAATTTGATTTTCTTGCATGAATTAAGTGATGTATTTTAAAAATGGAAAAATATTCAAATGATTATAATGAAATGTACTCAAAAGTTTGGTGTGAACATACTTTTCTGTTAATATTAGTTGAGGCTGTTGTCTTAAGTTTATCGTGTTTTTTCTTTCTCTAAATTTGCGGACGAATAGTTAAATCATTTCGCATCGAAAGCAAATATTTAATCTTTGATTTCAAAATAATGCAATTGTATGCAGACAAATAATAACAGCAGCGAGAAAAAAATATATATTTGAGATCATTTGATAACCTGATCGCCTTAAATCATTTCTGCTATAATAATTTAACAAGTTAACTATGGATTTTTTGGCTGACTGGTTAATGTCGCTGACTTTTAAGCATTAGCCTCCCGCCGACAAAGGTTCGAATCCCGACAGTGACGTTGCATGTGAGCAAGCTATCTGGGTACATGTAGCTATTAGAGGGTCGGTAGTTTTACTCGGTACAGTTTAGTCGGAGAGAAATCGCCATAATTACGTCGTTTAAATTACCGCTATGACAAAAAATTAAAAAATAAATAAATTAGAATAAAAAAATAAATATAAATATAATAAAACACGTTATGACATATTTTTTGTGCTATGACAGTAATTTTAAAATAGTGTGTATGTTGTAAATTAGGTACAAGTTATGAGGTCATTGCGCCGCTATGCTGGAGGGAAAAGATACAAAACAGTACTCACACCGGAGAAAAAACAGGAAATTGGTTCCCGGCGCAAGGTAACGAAATGTTTTTTGCTTATTGTTTTGCCTCAGAAAAATAGAGAATGCAGGATTCACATTAAAGGAAATAAAGCTATATCTTAAGAGATATTTTTATAAAATGTATCGGCTCTAAAATTATATTGGTTCCATATTGTCATGGTCGATTTTTTTCTCAAGAGGGTTGTAAACATAGAATGGCCCTATTATTTAACACACATGAATATTGTATGTAAACAGAATAAAATATTCCGGAATAAAATAATCAGCTGTTTCAAGCAGGATTTTATCAATGGCATTAAGCAATGATTTTGTGCATGCGCCATTCGCTTTTATGACAATAATTTACAGCCGTATTTATTTCATACAAGCATTTTGGAAGTATTCCTTTCTTAAAAATTATTTTGAATTAAAACAATGGATTGTTTTTGCACCAGATATGAATTAGCTTTATACACTGTAAAGGTTTAGTTTGAATAACGTATGTAACCCCATTTTGCCTTGGTAAACATATTTTATTTGCATATCTATGAAGAAATCTTAAAATACAGAAATAAAGCTGTCATGCTATGAACAATATTTACGTTAATCTGTTAACCATTTAAAAACCTTATACTTGAGGTTTTATCACGCATTGATGTATACAAATTGATAATCCCCTGTATGTATTTACATTTATGTATTTTAATAGTTTGATTATGTTAGATTTATATTGTTCCTTGTTGAGGGCCTCATGGAAGATTGATTTGTTTGTTCAAATGAGTTCTCTCGTTAAATAAAGTCTTTATTATTATTATTAAAAAAAAATTTGTAATACATAAACAACATATGAGCCGCGTCACGACAAAACCAACATAGTGCGTTTACGACCAGCATGGATCCAAACCAGCCTGCGCATCCGCACAGTCTGATCAGGATCCATGTTGTTCGCCTACAAACCCTATTACAAGTAGAGAAACTGATAGCGAACAGCATGGATCCTGTTGTTTTTATCATGACGCGGCTCATATGTGATAGATGAACAATATTAATATGTGATACTACAAAACAGATTGATCTTATTTTTTGAAAAGCGTGTAAAGCTATGCATGTAGTTTTTGACAGTCTGAAACCGGCATGGCTAAATGAAATCGACTGCTGTTTTAACAGTTTTACTGAATTTATTATTGTCATCCGTTTAAAGAGGGGGGGGGGGGGGGGGTGATAAAGGTCTGTGTTTGGGAGGGAGACAGCAGTGTGTCTTTATTGTATAAATATAACTTAAGATATATTCTTCTAATGATGTTTGTTAAATGTAATTAAGGCTCAAGAAGAAACCTGATGAAAATGATGTACAATGTTAACGTTAGATTGCAGCACCTCTTGTCATTAGGGCCTAAGTTTTATTAATAAAATAGATTTTCTGTATCTGATTAACTATTTTATTTCAGGTATCTCCGAAGAAGAGAATGCAGGCTCCGACAAGTTTATTTGGACGTATTAAACAACGAACTTACAGATTACTTGGTTACAAGAATGTTTTGTCTATAAACATTGGTGAATGTAAGTTATGTCTTATATATACGAAAGACCGGTGGCGACATTTCAACTTATATATTCCCGATTTCATCTTCTTGAATTCTCGATTTCAACTTCACGAATTCACGATTTAGCTTCGTGAATTCAAAATTTCAACGTAATGAATTGACTATTTCAACGTAATGAATTCACGATTTTCAAAAACTTCACAAATACAACTTTGAAGTAAAAATCGTGAATTTGTGAAGTTCAATTCGTGAATGTTTTTGGTTTTACTGTGATTTCTGCTTGTTTTTCCAGAGGGAACGCACGGAGAGCAACTGAAGTATTAAAAAAAAAGTTCGAAAATTGCAATATGATTTTAACATGGTCTTACAGACTGACTTTAAATCAGTCCCAATAATATCAAAGTTTTAAAGGCTATGACTTGTATGTTTTTTATTGTTTTTAGCCCTCAAGCCCTCGAGTCCAGACCGAGAAGAGGCGAAAGAGAAACGGAAATATGATGAAATATTAACAGACGAATATTCTGAAAGCGAGGACGACATGGATAACTTTGACTTCGATAACTACGACTCCGAGGAGGACCCGGATTATGAGGTGACGTCATATTTCATGTGACGTAATAATGTTGTTTTTACAATATTGGTGATAATTTTGTCAAAAAATATTCATTCATTTTTTAAAGAAAGTTAAATGTGCAAAAAGTCGCTGTTTGCTTTAATTTGTATTGATTTTCTTCCCGAATGCTTATATATTTCGAACCAAATTTAATTAAGCTCAGATCGCGTTCAGTTAGCCAAGTAATTTATTTTCGAATAGACTATATCCATATGACAAAAATGCACATAAGCTCTAGATCTATATAAAATTCAGAAATTGAAACTAAAAAGTTTGCAAAATATCAAAACATGCACCTTATCTATTTCTCTTTCATCTTAGTGTTTTCATAACCCGATTTTTATTTTTAGATATAAAATGACGTCACATTGCTTAAATTATACTCATCATTACTTGTTATATTCCAAATAATATAATTCGTATTTAAATTGGTAGTAAAGCAATTATAGAAATTTTCTTTGATATGCAAATAACAAAATTTTAATAGTAATAATAATAGATACAAAAAAAAATGTTCTTACAGCCGGACTCTGCAGATGGTAGTGAAGAATCCGAGTCTGGCGAAGATGAAGCCGAAAGTGACCTTGAAACTGAGGTTGTGAAGTACGAACCGTCCACTAATATAGAATTCCATCAGTTGAAGGAAAAGGTTTGCATTGTTTGTTTGTTTTTTGTTGTGTTTTTTTTACCTGAAATCGGTCCCTGTGACCATGTATACATCCGATTTCTGAGTCACTTTTCAGCCATGGCCTTGACATTTAAATGTATTTTGCAATTGTAGATTTACCAAGATTTTATGTCTATATATTACCTGAAATTATACATTAGCCAACGCTTGATATCTCACCAACGAGTTACAATATTTATATAAAAAAGATTGAACATAATTTACTTGTCATTTTTTTCTATTTTTTTTTTATATTTTTTATCGTTAAAGTTTTGTGATGCCAAACTTATACCAAAACAAGAACCGGCATCGTCTGAACTTGGGACTGGTACTTCTGTTGATAAAGGCGATGACATCATATTGGAGCCCGCGTGGAAAAAGGAGCAGACGAATGATTCTAAGAAAAGAAAATCATTGGATAATAAACCGTTGCCATAGAATTGTGAATAAAAATGGATATACATGTACTCAAAATTGACCAGACGATTAAAAAACTTGAAAATTTCACTATAAAAGTGTACAAAAATTTATATCCAAAAACATATAAAGTGCTATATTCTGAAAAAATCATTTGTATTTGAGTTCAATAATTTATATAAAAATACATAAACTCTAAGCATACGTATTTTTTAAGTTTGTTTTGATGTCCCCGGGTATATAGTAATTAAAACGTGTGTCCGTCTGTACGAAATGTAGTGAACGGACAAGTTGAATATAATTTTAAGTTCTACGTACAGCTTGCATATTTACAATAAAGTTTAAGATCTTGGCAAGTTACATTACCGAAAAAAAATTCCCGCCAGTTAATTCCCTTTTATAATTTTAAATTTTGTACATGTATCATGTTCCGGCAAGCTAGGTATATTTAAGTTTTTCCTTAAGTTAACTGATTAAAGGATTGGGCTTTGTCTGTCAGAGTTGGTCCGTCTATTAGTCTTTAACATTTTCGTGCCCGCTCCGTAACTTTTAAACTAATGAAAATACTTAAAAATAACTTTCACAAATGATCACCATTATGGAATGATGTGCGAAACGCAACACCAGGTCGTTTTCCCTAAGGTCAAGGTTTCAAAGTCAAATGTAAGAGTTCGTGTCCACTTAATTACTTTAAAACTAATAAATTTTTTTCGAAATACCCTGTCGCAAAAGATCATCATTGTCATCAATGTACAGGGCGCAACAAACAAGGTTGCTATCCAAAGGTCAAGGTCACAAACTTAAGGCAAAATATGATGAAGTCCACAATTTGTGTCCTTTATAACCTTTTAACTACTTAACAGATTCTAAAATCACTTGGAACAAATAATTACCATAATTATTATGGGATGATGCGAAGAGCTGAAAAACCAAGTTGATTTTTCCTAGATCAAGGTCATATTTAGCTCGATTACTGCAGCAGGGAATATAGCCGGAGGCTGCCTTGTATGTTAGCTGATGTCTTTCATATTTGGTGAGAATGTAACTTGAATGGTCCTCTACCTTTGAATGGATCCAGCTAGCATACGGAACGTCGGTAGTTCTATTCGGGTGCCCGTTCGTGTCTGATATAAGGCACTGAAGGGCACCGGAGGTCTCCCTCTACCAGTTATAATGGAACGTCGCCATATGACCTATAATGTGTCGGTGTGACGTAAACCCAATCAAAAGCGTCAGTTTAATCTAGATCACCAGCTTTTAAATATATTTTACACTTGCTCAATCATAGTATTACAACCTTTATAAATTGACCGATGTCTTTATATTTGCTATACACATACTTTTAGTAATCTTTCGAGTTAATTTTAGGTCACTGTGTTAAAGGAGAAGGACATTTGCGCTAAATATATCTTTTTACACATTTGCTCATACAGTATTTATCAATTGACCTTTGTTTTTATTCTTGGTTTGGTGGTTCTATAGTTTGGGACACTGTTTAGGGTCACTGGGTTAAAGGGTAAGGTCTTGACATGTGTTAATTTGAGTATCATTTATTGGTAAGTTGAATATTTTTCAACTTCATTCTATACAAAAAAGCATAAATCATGTTTAATTAAGGTTATGTCATGTAAAGTAAAGTTACATTCCTGAAATTGTATACAATAGTAGTAATGTATGTAACGAAAATTACGTCCTATACAATAAAGGCTATGAAAATAAAATAAAGATTACATCCTGTTAAATTAAGATTTACTTAAGTGCAATAAATATTACCTTTTAGTTATGTACAATAAATGTTACTTCATGTATAATAAACGTTACGCCATGTGCAATAAAGGTTACGTTCTATACAATAAAGCTTGAACTATTTACAATTAAAGCTCCGTTATGTACAATAAATGTTACGTCCTGTACAATAAAGCTTGAACTATTTACAATTAAAGCTCCGTTATGTACAATAAATGTTACGTCCTGTACAATAAAGCTTGAACTATTTACAGCTCCGTTATATATGCAATAAATGTTACGTCCTGTACAATCAGGGTTATATCCAATAAAGGCTCCGTTATGTATGTACAATGAATGTTAAGTCCTGTAAATAGAGGTTACATCCTGTAGAATAAATGTCATATTCTGTACAATAAAGGTTTCATCATGTACACTAAAGGTTGAATTATTTACAATAAAACAATTGTTATGTACAATAAATGTTACGTCATGTACATTAAAAGGTTATACATGTTACAGTAAATGTTACGTCCTTCAAAATGCATGACATTCATTTCAATGAATGCAGGATTATTATCCGTATATAAATAATTATATAGCAAATAGCAAGTGTAGTTTAGTGAAAGGGAGACAATCGTGGAAAATTATAATGTTCATAGTTTTCACTAGTTTTCTCCCTTTAAAAGTCAGGTGTGTTATTTTAAACCTACCCTTTTTCTCCCGCGTTGCATAGACAGAACTTTTTCCTGATAGTATTTCAACACCGATTTCCCGAGTGTAGGTCTACTCTCACTTACCCAGAGGTCCGATAAAGCTGCAAATGTTTTTCATGTAATACCTTGGAGGCTGCCATAGAAGACAATGTGAAGCAAATGATGCTGTCCCAATAAAAAACAAGGTTGTGTCGCTTGTACATATTTAAATAAGGACTATATGTTTCATAATAAGTTTGGTTTGATTTTCTTTAGACCGGGCGGTCAAGGATAGCCTACGAAAGTGCAAGCACTTATTTCCAGTAGGGTCATCAACTTAGCAGACACTAGAGACAGCTATGGGATACAAGGGAATCCGGGAACCAGTCCCTAGTTGTTATTGAATAGATCCCTTGCTTCTTTTACATGCCCAGTGTATAGCACTGATACATGCGATTACCTGGGTTTCGTACCAGAATACCTCTAGGTATGTGGAAAATACTGATAGTGTTTCTAAAAAACTACAAGGGTGTTACCCAGGATCGAACCCGGAACCTCAGGAGTGACAGTCAGTGGTCTAATCAACTGAGCTATCGCGCCACCCATTGCATATCGCAACAATACAGCAAAAGAGTAAAGAAGGTTAATTCCCCATCATCAAAAAACACTTCGGTATCTCTTTGCGATCTAATTAATCAAGAACCAAAATGGGACGAGCGGAGACTACAAGCCTATCTGTATTTTTGATTACAATATCTGTTATGATTTTTGTTTTCTCAGGAGCAAGAAGAAAAATAAAAGTTATATAAAATTTTTTTATCATGTGCAGAGAATATCCAATACGGTTTATTGATAAAGGGAAAGAAAAACAAACAAACAATATAATAATTATATATGTCGTCGTCTCCGCTTGCCTGTGCCCAACAACTACAATATCTATGCATACTCGTCAAAACATAGTTCGATAATATTAAATATTAAAGGCCAATGTAAAGAAAACACAGAAATCTTTCAAAAATACATCACATCATCCCCATATTAAGGTAAAAGAAACTTCAAGACAGAAAGAAAGAAAGAAAGAAGAAAGAAATATATGATCTTAGTTTCCTTTAAAAATACAATGACAAGGAGCCTCATTTACAGACTCTATTTTAGTTCAATTGTGTAGATATTTATAAGCTTATAGACACACGTTTGAGTCCGTTCCTTGAACCAATGACTGTAAAGTTTCTTGCTCAATGAAACAACGATTTGCCTCAATCTGACTAAAGATCTACTTATTTCTTTTATATAGATCTGATGACGACCGTATATGTTTCGCCTCATTTATAAATCGGATTTCCCGAGAAAGTTATTTTTAGCCGGTTTTTACATTGGCATTAGAACAAGTTTCAAATTACTGTTATCCGCTGAAGTTAAACAAATTGTTGATTTTTGTTAGAAAAAAATGATTGAAGTAAGTTTTAACAAATTTACTTGAAATAATAGAGTCATTTTTTAATGGGCAAGATTGTTTTGCGAGTTTACCTGTCGGCTGTATGCTCAAAGCCATGTTTGTTCTCGAAATCATAAGAATTACCTACTCAGTATTGGTTTCCCCAGGATTAAAATAAGAAACCATATCACTTTCAAAATTATGGAAGTTCGTTGATGATTGGTTGTGTGAAAGCTCAACAGAAATTACCTCGTGTTTGGTCACGGTCAGATCTAAGCGCGGGTATTTTGACCTGATTTACCTCTGACGCATTAACAACTCATTTAATAACTAGAAGTAAAGTTACATACTCTTGTAGAACTAAATCAGCCTAAGTGATATTTCATGTAAACATTTTATTTTACTGATATTTTAGACTGTAATAAAAAGTTTTAGTCTGTAATAAAGAATTAATATTTTGTAATGTTGTGCACAGTGACCTCATCATAATGTTTCACCTTAATTTCAAATTTTAATTTAATTAGATTTAATGCTGTTTTTAGGACATTACAAATTACATCATAATTTTCCTACGGCCGCAGTCATTAACTTTTATAATATACTCGGTTACAAAAGAAATGTATTGGCGATATAGTGGTTTAATTTGTATTAAAAGTTGACTATTATTAGAGATTTGGTTCCGTGTAAAAAGCAGAAGGGTTAAAAGTAAAAGAAATAATCGCTTTTTCAGAATGAGGCTGCTTAATTTTATTATGCGGAAATATATTATATATATATATATCTTTTTGTATAGAAAGAGTGAAAATTCTTTCTACAACAGCAACACTATTCTTTAAGATTTAGATTTCAAAGATTTTAATGAAATGGTTTTTAAGATTATTTTGTTATTTACTCAGAAATATGCAGTTTAAATTTGCAATGTACATGTTATACACTACATCAGATTCAGTCAGTTGTGTATTATTTAATGTTATTATTTTGCGATATAATATTGTGTACTAGTGTTTTCCCCAGTACATTGTTTTTTTCCACTGTTGACTCTAATGGAAATTTTGGTAAATCTTGCTCAACATCCAAGTTCATACACGAAGATCGTTATCTTCATCATCAAGCTGACAAGCTAGCTTGTGAACGACCATAATGTAAGTATAACATGACCTTACAACAAATTAGATGACAACATTTGGCATCAACTGAAGAAATAGATAGTTACTGGAAACATGACCTTTGCGAAAATCTGTGTACATAATCCTATCTATAAATTACCATATTGACCCTAATGTAGAGGATATATCAACATTATGATGGAAAAGAGGTCATAGAAAATTCTGTAAATTGGCTTTCTGCCTATTTAGGTAATAAAGAAGACGGACTATTCTTTGATACAAATGACATTATTTACAAAACATGATGTTCACCACGGACGATGTATTCATAGACAAATAGAGTGACAAAATGCCCTTTCAATAACTTGGTAACATTATTTCAATACTGGTGGACGAACATGTGACACAAACTAATTGCATAGCAAAATCTACAACGAAATAAGAGCGATTTGCTGCTCATGGTGAGCTTCGGAAAATGATATTGCGTATGTCATAAAGAGTATATTTCTATGGAATCGTCGCACCGGCTTTCGCCTATGCTATGCAGGCATTTCTCGGCAATGTCTGTAGACATTTATTACATTCTTATGTTTAACACTTCTACACCTTTATACAGATGATTTCCCTAGGCATTTTTACCCAATTTTATCTCGGTTATTCGAAGAATAGGGAGAGCTAATGTACTCACCAAGGCGTCTCCAAAACTCCTGAAGGGAATTGGTCGATAGTAAGAGTCCATATAGGTCCTATTCCCATAAATCTAACATAGATTTTGACAAAATTACAAAATTACGAACCTTTTGAACTTAAAAAATTCTTCAGTTAATAAATGACGGTGAATTAAACATAATATACGATTTTTTTGAGCATTTAGTCATGATGTGTTTGAAATCTTTCCAGTTTTGGGGGATACGTCCCGACATGATAGGTCTCCCGGGAAACTTTCCACGATTTTTGTGTTTCTAAGGTAGCATATTAATCACTCATTATAATGTGTGGAAAAAAAACCTTTTAGTTGACTAGTTTCTAATAACATGTATAACATGTAAATTGCAAATACATGTACCCCTCAATTGCCATTTAAAACTGCGTATGTTTTGAGTAAATAACAAATAAGTCTATAAACCATTTCATTTAAATATTTGAAAAATAAATCGTAAAGAATATTGTTCTGTAGTAGAAAGAAATTTCACTCTTTCTATAGAAATAGATACATATATATTTCCGCATAATAAAATTAAACAGCGTCATTCTGAAAAAGCGACTATTTCTTTTACTTTTCATCCTTCTGCTATTTACACGTAACCAAACTCAATCTTGAAACTTAAAGTTACCACATCTATTACTAAAAATCAAGACATGTTTGGTACAAAGACATTTTCATAGATTCAATAATCAAATGACATAAAAGTATTTTATTCTATTGTCAAATTATATCATTCCAAATAAACTTTTGTCAGAGAATTAGATTAACGTAAGTGCAATCACTTAAGTAAATGTTAATATTCAATTATAAAGTGGGGGGTTGGGTAAATTTAGATGATATTAAAGAGTCTGTAACAATATACAAGGAAAGTGCCTCTAAATTTATCGAATTTCATATCTCGTAAAATTGTTCTCCTTATATCGACAAATATAATTGCATATCTTCCTGACTTATCTACAATCGAGACGTACTGAAATAACATTTAATTATATCATATGCTATTAAACCTCAAAGGAATATTCATGTTAGACACAAACAATGTAAACAAGATGGATATTAAGATATTTGACAGACACTATTGAAGCTGTAACCTTAAAGGACACTATTCAGACTTCCTATAAATTAAGTATTTAAATTATATTTGTATTGTAGATTTTTGGCTTATATATCTAATATAAAAATACGATGATTTCCGATCTGAATACCCACCGTGACGTTTTTCATCTTGTTCTTATATATATATATATATATATATATTATATATATATATATATATATAATATATATATATATATATATATATATATATATATATATAATATATATATATATATATATATTATATATATATATAACTTGTAACAATATAGTTGTTTTAAGGAGCAGCCTTCTGTAGAGAAATTCTATTTAATCAATTCTTTCCAGAATAATAAAGTTCACCTGTCTAAGACGATCTTTTAAGAAGCAATCACAATATTTTATTCCTAAAACTATTTATCTTTTTGTCTTTCATCAGAATGTAAATGATGGTACCTACATGTTTATTATTCTTAAAACATTTAGACAGTTTGCACCTTTGTATCATGTATGAAAAAAATGGTATAATTTAATGGTCAACTTCTTGTATCGTGTAACCCGTCATTATTTTAAGAATGGTTGACCTTCTTTACTTTTCCAACAGACAGATAATTTACAGAAATTTCTATGACCTCGTTTCGATCATAATGTTGATATAACCTCTTATTTGGCTGCCATTAAGGCCAATAAAGTAATTTATAGATAGGATTATGTTCACAATTTTTTCGCAAAGGTCATATATCCAATAACTGTCTATTTTTCAGCTGAAACATGTCATCTATTTTGTTGTAAAATCATTTTCGACTTACAGACTGATCTTGTTTGCTAATTTGATGATGTAGATAACAAGAAAAGCATAATGAGTACGGATTTTCTAAATATATAAAGACCAAAACAGAAGAAAGAACAAATGAAGAAAAGACGTACACGAGTTGAATAATTAGCAAGTACAACTCATATACCCTACAAAATGTTTTTTCTGTTCACCTAATTTAACACATATAATTTACAGAATTGGCACTCAGGCAATATTTGTACAAACTTATTTTATATAAATGATTGCATTTAAGTCAAGTCAATCATCCTAATCTAACAATATAAATTGTTCATGACGCAAAGTAGTACACACCTGTTCAAATCCAAAGAATAAATTATGATCTACAAAGATTCCGTGAATACCACGCACTAATGCAATTATATCTAAAATTTGAAATAATTGCATTTTCATACATTAACAACACTTTATTGAATAGTTTGTTAGCCATTAACCTCACTTTATTCCATTTTAAAGATGAATCATTGTATATTAAATCGCAAAGTTATAGATTCTTATATCTCAATCAACGAACATTGTAATTATTATGAAGATATTTTTTTGTCTGTTTTGTTCGGTTTTACGCCACACCAACACAATTATGGTCATACGGCACTGAAAACGGAAAGATGAGTTTAGCTAACCCCGGGTGGTACACACTTAAAGCAACACCAAGGGTCATGGCCACCTCACCTGCTGAAGCTAAGCGATGTATAGACTCCAATTATTCGAACCGTTTTAGTCGCTCCTTACGATTACGCAGGGATAAACGGTGGCTGCAATTTTGATGCCTCAATTCTTAAAGGCAACTCCTTAACCACAAGGGGGATATGAAGAAACAATAAGGTCGTCAATATCATAGTTTACAGATTCATATGCCCGCAATGTACCCGGAAACATACATTTACTTGTAAACTGAATCAAAATATCTTTAATGAAATAATAAAATGATAAATAAATATGATATAGTTTAAATGTAAGATATTTTTCTCGACACGATTAGTATAAAGATAGTCATCGGAGGTACTGAATGACTTAATCTTTCCGTCAATTAAAGGGAAAGACAAGGTTAAAATAAAAACTTGATTTCAGAAAAAGAATACTATAAATAATAAGTCTGCAAATTTTCTGCCGCCAAATAATAATAATAAACGAATGATAACAAAATTTAAATCGCTAAATCACCGATTTCTACAAATCGGTAAGCGCGGCCATGTTTGTGTATTGGCCGTATAAAAAACAGGTGCGCGTGATGTCATTTCCCCACATCTTTTAGATTCATGATTAAATCTTGTTGAATCGTAAGGAAATATTAATATAATAAAGTATTGATCAGACAATTTAATTTTCACAGGAGGTTAGAGGGAGATTTTTTATGGTTCAAAATACGTAACAATATCAAAAAAAAAAAAAAAAAAAAAAATAATAATAAAAAATAAAGAAACGTACGGCTAGCCAAAAGTTTCTAGCCGTACGTGAGTCAACGAAACGACTAGCCAGACGGCACTGATTGGTCTAACGGCAATTTTCAAAATATTTTATGGAAAGTCGCAACGTTTATAAAATGTTGATTTTTCATCATGCTTATCATTTTGTTAATTTGTATGAATTATTAAATCATATTTTTGTTAATTTTAAGCCCTGGATCGAAAAAAAATGATCGGAGTGGAATAAATTAAATAAAAAGAACATTGAATGGAAATAAACGGTGAACTGCGAAAAATTCAAATTATTATAATTTCAAAACAGTATGATTCAACATATCCGAAAAAATTACCTTAATTTAAAAACCTACTCCAGGGACTGACAATAGACATTTTAGAATGCCTTTCACGAACATGCAAACTTCCCTTGTTTACAGTACCGTCCACGTAATTACGCAGATTAATCAAGAGCCTAAACAACAATCATTATTACAGTGTTTGTTGTTTATTATTCTTTTCATATAAAACAGGTGTCGAAAATTAAACTTAATAAACAAGAAAAGGCATTTTATCAAAATGTAAACTCATTTCAATTGGTCTGTAAATTGCAAGCAAAGGCTATTTTTCTCGACATTTGCGATGACAAGAACTCAATATACTATAGCGATCAAGCGCATTAATCTCTAAAAAATTAACATCCCAAAGAACATATTAATGCTCTTTTCTTGGTTAAAATCGCTCGCTTAAAGTCATAAAATAACATTCATGCACTTTCACTTCTCAAAAATTTTGAAAAGTGCCGTACGGCTAGCCAATACAGACGTGCCCTTGCTAGTTCGTACGTGACTCACGTCGGCCCTAAAAAATTTTGGCTAGTCCATTTATAAAAACCCTACTTAGAAACGTGTACTCTTAAGTAGTATCATATAATTAATTTTTGCCAGTTTGATCTCTGGACTTCATAAATTGAACAGTGGTGATTTATTGTTATAATATGAATGTACACATTCAAGAATATAAGAACACTGTTTGAAAAGTAAATGTTAACATGTCTGTCAACCGTATTGAGATGCTGCCCACATCGTCAACGTAGCCCTACATATTAACTGCAGGCCAAATCATGTTTTATGGACTGCCTACAAAAATTCTAATTTGCACAATTATTCACCAATATTGCTGGTTCTTACTACTTATGTCTAATACTGCGCATTGTCCATCTTTAATTGTTCCCTAATTTGCACCAAATGCTCCTGTCACACTGTATGTACTGACGATTTTTATTGCTCCTTGTATGCCTCTGTGCCGACATACCTTTTGATCATGCACAATGTTGCCCTAATTGGTTAATCGCACCTTGTCAAATATTCTAATGACGAATAGACATCTATTTTTTTTACGCTTCCACCAGTGAAGCTGAATGACCTTAGGGAAATTCGGTTCCCACACCTGTCAAATTGTACTGTAAGTAAATTACAGCACGTCATAAAATAGCAACACATTTTTTATTCAGTTCCCCAATAATCATTTTAAATATTAAGTAGATTTATTGATTTTTTGTTTTATTGGATTAAATTTACGGTAGAAGAAATGCGTATCTGTCGGGAAGGAATTTGGTAAGTAGATAACGTCTGATAAAAAAGCTTTGGGGAACTGGATCAAACCCCGAGAATATGCGTAATTATAGGGGAACTGGCAACAGTTACCTGTTGCTGTTTGGTACCAGTTTTGACTGAAGGTGCCTAATAACTTTACGGACAGTTTTGTTTTCATACGATATAAGTCTGGCTGCCGATTTTTTCCTGCGCCTTTCTCATTTTAAGCGCGTCAATGGCGGAAAATCGCGTCCCTCAGAAACATATTAGCCGGATTTAGGTTGATATTTTACCTGAAAAAAAAGATACATGCACCGGCGATGTACCCTATTTGGACAGCTCTGTCTAGCGGAAAATTAAGTACAAAATAAAAGGATATATCGTCAATTTGAAGAAGTTTCTCTCATAGTACCCAAAAGTAAATTTATGGTTTATCTTTGAAAATTAAGCAGTCATTGCTTAAATCATGTGGTGGAATCATCAGGCAAGCTTGAGTAATCGGGCAAATGATAATTAATGTCGCGGCGTCTTCAATTAATTAATTAAAGCAATTCAGTTCCATATGATGTTTTCATAAATAATATATAATGCTACGCAATTAGATTAATAAGTTCTTCATCAAGATATATTTCAGTTGTACCAGCGTGTACACCTATACCGGAAGTGGGTATAACACGTCACAATCTCGGTCTCGTCTGTCTCGCGAGAATGACAGAACGCCAAAATGGCGGCGCCCATGAACTTATTTCTCAAGTAAAGAATAGTGTCTTTAAACACGAAATTTCTCTCTTATAGGGTTGATGTCAATAGGGAAACTGTCATGATTCCTCTTTTTAAATGATGAATATTTATATTAGACAGACATCAATCCATCCATTCTTATTCCTTTAAGGACTTGCATTCAATAATTAACTTTTATGGATTCAGATTTTGCATCTTTACTTTATAATTTTAAATTTAATAATTTAGGACAATAGCATCTAGATCAATCTGCCATGTTTTTTCTGAACTTATCAAAATAAGCATCTCTCCGGAGAACCATGGTAACACCGATGATTCTGTTTTTATTTTTGACACTTGTTAATGATTTAAAGTAATAGAATTTACATAAATGGTTTTGGTAAATGGCAAGGTAATGATCACTCATAAAATTATCTGAAAATAAGAGCAAATTAATTACATGTATTCCAGGGTCCATTTTCTTTTCTTAAAAGGAATGATATTAAATAGCTTTTGTACAGGATAAAATAGTACTAAAATGATAACTTCTTTTTTTATTCTCTTTTGCTTGTACTACTTGGAAAACAATAAAACGGCCTAGTATATACAAACAGATATGGGAGTCTACGATAAAGCGAGAATTGTAGTCGCCACATATCCCATTTAGTTCCTAATGAATTATTGAAGATTGTAGTTACATGCAAACAAAGATACGAAAGTGTGTGTTATTTCGAGGAAACAACCAACTATTTCGAAGTTTTATTGCTAATTAAAGATGGGACAAGACATAAAGTAACAATTACTTGTTGTTATTGGTATAGTCCTGATTCAAATATATGCACGTGATACAATAATGGTTCTTGTAATTTCCACCAAATATATTTTGGATGAACCTTCACTGAGATGATTCTATAGAGGGTACAGTTTGGTTTGTCTTTAAAATTGAATTAATACATACAATGGCATTGTAACAAGACATCTTGTGACTGCAAATCTAAATATATTTTTTAACTTAGGCGGTCCTGTGTGATTGTTAGCCATGACCGATGAATGTAGCTCCCTTGACAATGTTTGCCGTATTCGAATTCATATTGTATGGTATGTTGTGTTTACTCAGTGGCCTTTAGAATGTAATGTAGGTTTTGATGTTAAAAGTAAAACATAAATCAATAAAACCTTATCCATACGATACAAACATAAAATTTCCCGCTGTGTCTTATACTGAAAAATGAAAACGCTCGGTAAATATGGCGTCAACTACAAGTTGTACACTGGTTATGATTAAGAAATATAATTTGTTTATTTAGATCGTACAATTCATTTCTGTTCAAAATATTAAACGCTGTTCAATCATGTCGTTGAAATATATTTTTATGATCATCACATTTTAACAACATTGTGTACTTACTACTTGCGAAAGCATCTTCTATTTATATGTATTGTTTACCGACATTAACTTCTTTACAAATGGAATGACATTAAATTTTAACTTTCTTATAATGAACAGTAACTTAAAAGGTACTTATCCATGATATTTAATTATTTCATTTATTAAATAATTTTGTTATAACTCATTTATTCAAGAAACAATTATCGCACAAATTACTTGCAATACTGACAAAAAACATATGGCATTCGTTGATTCTTAATCTTTTAAATTCATACTTTTTGATCAGTATATACTTGCAGCAAATAAATTATGCCAATAGACAGCCATGCATTTAGTATCACATTTGAATACGAAATTTTTATAATATTATGACTGTTTAATATAAAGATAATTTAAAACCTCATAAGCAATCAAGCTACACCCTTGTACCTTTTCCGACGATTTAACTTGCATTAGAACATAATGTTGCATGTGTTGTGACACTAATTCAAAATCATGACGTAACAGCAAACATGAAATTCCAGAAATGACATAGAATAATGATATTGATGGATGTTATGTGAATGATGGAATGTAGATTTTATAAATATAAACGATGTATATGACTATTGGTGCCAACCTCGTAAGAAAACTTGAAGAATGAAGATTAATCTACAAAATAAGAAATAAAATTTATATCTACCGTATTCTCATTTTTATTAATCACAGAAAAAGCGTTACGGAAACAGAAACTGGTTTACTTATATTCTAAGGTTGCTTGCAATTTGGTCAGAATATTGAAAATGTACATGTGTTGGGAACTATTAAAGATTATCTTTTGGTTAAATACCTTTATTACTTTATAAAGGAATATTCCAGTTAGACACAAACAATGTAAACAATATAGATATTAAGATATTTGACAAACACTAATAAAGCTGTAACCTTAAAGGACACTATCCAGACTTCCTATATAAATTAAGTGTTTTAATTAAATTTGTCTTGGGGATTTTTACCTAATACATCAAATATACGATGACTTCCGATATGAATATCCACCGTGACGTTTTTCATCTTGTTCTTTTATATGTAACATGCAACAAAAGATTGTTTAAGGAGCAGTCTTCTTTAGAGACATAACCTCTGTATAACGGTCACTATTTAAACAATCCTTTCCTGAATAATAAAGTTCACCTGTCTAAGCCGATCCTTAAAGAAGCAATCACAATCTTTTATTCCTAAAATTATCTATATTTTTGTCTTTCATCAGAATGTAAATGATGATACCTACATGTTGTAATTATTAAAACATTTTGACAATTTGCACATCTGCATCATGGATGAATAAAACCGTATAATTTAATGGTCAACTTCTTGTTTCGTGTAACCCGTCATTATTTCAAAGATTGATTGACACCTGTTCAAATCCAAAGTATAAATTATGATCTACGAAGATTCCGTGAATACCACGCAATAATGCAATCATATCTAAAATCTGAAATAATTGCATTTTCATACGTTAACAACACTTTATTGAATTGGTTGTTAGCCATTAACCTCATCTTATTCAATTTTAAAGATAAATCATTTTTATACCAAATTGCAAAGTTATAGATTCTTATATCTCAATCAACGAACATTGTCATTATATGAAGATATTTTTGTCTGTTTTTGTTTGGTCTTACGCCACACCAACTTAATTATGGTCATAAGGCACCGGTAACAGAAAGGTGAGTTTAGCTAATCCCAGGTGTTACAAACATAAAGCAACACCAGGGGTCATGGCCACCTCACCTGCTGAAGGTAAGCGATGTATAGAGTCCAGTTATTTAAACCCATTTAGTCGCTCCTTACGATTACGAAGGGATAAACGGTGGCTGCAATTTTGATGACTCAACATTTAAAGGCAACTCCTAAACCACAAGGGGATATGAAGAAATAAATAGCTTACGTTGGAAATTATTTACTTTGACTTAAATGATTTGATCATCTAAAAGATATCTAAAAGCTCGGAAGTCAATCTTACATATCAAAAGTAAAGAACAAACTAAAAAAAAGAAATGTTAAGAAACATTACTCAGTAAAATTATGTCATCCTAATCGTGCCATTGTACATCACGCGACTCATCTGGCACTCCCCACGACAGATAAAATTTCCGGCATGAGTAAAACTAACGGAATCAAAAGTCTAAAATGCAAAAAAACAACAAAAAAACACCAAAAAAACAAGGTCGCCATCATTATAGTTTACAGATTTATATGCCCACGGTATCATCGATGATTTTTACACTTGTAAATAATTTAAAATAATAGAATTTAAATTAATCGTTTTGATGAATGGCAAGGACATGATCACTCATAATATCATCTGAAAATAAGAGCAAATTAATTACATGTATTCCAGGGTCCATTTTCTTTTTCTTAAAAGGGATGATATTAAATAGCTTCTTTACAGGATAAAATAGTGATAAAATGATAACTTCTCTTTTTATTCTCTTTTGTTTGTACTACTTGGGAAACAATAAAACGGCCGAGAATATACATACAGATATGGGAGTCTACGATAAAGCGAGGTTTGTAGTCGCCACATATCCCATTTAGTTCCTAATGAATTATTGAAGATTGTAGTTACATGCAAACAAAGATACGAAAGTGTGTTATTTCGAGGAAACAACCAACTATTTCGCAGCTTTATTGCTAATTAAAGATGGGACAAGACATAAAGTAACAATTACATGTTGTTAGTGGTATTGTTCTGATTCAAATATATGCACGTGATACAATAATGGTTCTGCTAATTTCTAGCAAACATCTCTTGGATGAACCTTGACTGAGATGATTCTATAGGGGGCACATTTTGGTTTGTCTTTAAAATTGAATTAGTACATACAATGGCATTGTAACAAGACATGTTGTGACTGCAAAGCTAAAGAGTTTTAACTTAGGCGGTCCTGTGTGATTGTTAGCCATGTGAGATGAATGTAGCTCCCTTGACGATATTTGCGGTATTTGAATTCATATTGCATGGTATGTTTTGCTTACACCATAGCGTTTATCATGTAATGTAGGTTTTGCTGTTACAAATGTAAAAAATAAATCCATAAAACCTTATCCACACGATATAAACGTAAATTTTCTCATTGTGTCTAATACTAAAAAATAAAATATCCTGGGTAAATATGCCGCAAACTACAAGTTTTATGCTGATATGTTAAAGAAATGGAATTTATTTGTTTAGATCGTACAATGTATTTCTGTTCAAAATATTTAACGCTGTTCAATCATGTTGTTGAAATAAATATTTATTATCATCACATTTTAATTAAATTGCACACTAACTACATATCTTATATGTATTGTCTACTGACATTAACTTATTAGCAAATGGAATGACATTACATTTTAACTTTTTGATAATGACTATTAACTTAAAAGATGCTTATCCATGATATTTAATTATAACATTAATAAATGGTTTTGTTATAATTCATTTATTCAAGAAACAATTATCGCACAAATTACTTGCAATACTTACAAAGGCATATGGCATTCGCTCATTTGACCGCCTCCGTGGTCGATGGGTTAGAGTCGATGACTTCTAATCCAGTTACCTCTCTGGCGTGATCCCCGGGAGATGCTTTGTTAGTTTAGCACGAAGGAAGGTAGTCTAGTACTGATGTAACTCTCCAGGAAACTACCCGCCTATATGACTGATATACTGTTGGGAAAAGGCTAGCCTGGGTTCCAGTCTGTCGATTTTATGTTATGTTTCTGTTTGGCAAATCGTTGATACTATCCTACGACGAACGAATACGGAATATTTTAGCGCATATGTTATGAAAAAAAAATGTTATAAATAAGCAAAAACTATCAACGCCTGAATCCCAGGCTAGGAAAAGGCGTAAAATGAAACAAACAAACATACTTATGTTCTTGATCAGTATATACTTGTAGCAAATAAATTATGCCAATAGACAGATACTAATCAAATACGAGTATCATACATTTATGTATGTAGCATCACATTTGAATACGATATTTTTTATTATATTATGACTGTTTAATATAAAGATAATTTAAAACCTCATTTATAAGCAAATCAAGATACACCCTTGTACCTTTTCCGCCGATTTAACTTGCATTAAAACAGAATGTTGCATGTGTTGTGACACAAATTCAAAGTCATGACGTAACGGCACACATAAAATTCCAGAAATGACATAGAATAATGATATTGATGGATGTTATGTGAATGATGGAATGTAGATTTTATAAATATAAACGATGTGTATGACTATTGGCGCCAACCTCGTAAGAATTCTTGTAGAATGAAGATAAATCTACAAAATAAGAAATATAAGTTATATCTACCGTATTCTCATTTTTATTAATCACAGAAAAGTCATGACGGAAACAGAAACCAAATAACATATTATAAAAAAACTGAAGCAAGGTCGAAAGGAACAAGCAAAATATATTGAAGTGATATATAAATGATTAAGTTTACAAGTAGAAGGAAAAAGCATATTATTGTAACTAAAGACATTCACTCTTATTATGAAAAACATAAGAAATGGTAGACAGCCTCGGTAAAGGTGTATATGGCACATTTGTTGGGTATGTTTTTGCTTTGCTTTAACAATAGCTGTCAGCTTGAAATATTTATTATTTGAAGATGACATGTAACATTTTTAAATCTTGTCTTTGATTTTGATTTATTGTAGTCTTCGTAAACGGTAAATGTAATGTAACGTTTGTATGAATTGATAAAACAAAAGAGAAATCGTCGGATAATTCTTTTATGATCAATCATAAATATCATCTAAAAATAAAAGCGAAATGATATTACATTTTCTGTTCTTTATACTTTCATTAAAAGGATGATATTAAATATCATCTTTATATGATATCATGATAACAAAAAAAGATAACTTCAATATTTTTCTCTTGTTTTTGTGCTACTTGGAAAACAATGAAACGGTCTAGTATATACAAACATAATTGTACGGGAGTGTCACAGATAAAGCAAGGTTTGTATTCGCCACATATGCAATTTGGTTCTTAATGAATTGTTGAAGAGTGTGGTTACATGCAAACAATGATACAAAACGTGTGTTATTTCGAGGAAACAACCAACTATTTCACAGCTTTATTGCTAATTAAAGATGGGACAAGACATAAAGTAACAATTACATGTTGAAATTGGTATAGTTCTGATTCAAATATATGCACGTGATACAATAATGTTGCTTATAATTTCCAGCAAACATCTCCTGGACCGCGGTGATTCTTTAGACAGTAGTTTGTTTTGTCTTTAAAATTGAATTAATAAATACAATGGCATTGTACCAAGACATGTTGTGACTACAAATCTTATGATTTTAAACTATAGTGGTCCTTTGTCAATGGGTGTGCCGTTAGTTGCATTCTAGGAGTGTAGTTATTCTTGTTGATCTTATATCAATGATTTTATATTCTATTAATCAACAGCTCATTTTATCAAACCTTAAAAAAAAAAAAAAAAAAAAAACAAGAATAAAGATCAACAAAGCAAAGGCAAACCTTAAATTAAAGCAGAATATATTAAAGCAGCATATGTAGTGTAAGCTTTGCTGTTTAATATTCAACATAAATACGACACAAACTATCATAGGTTAGGGTTTGTTTATAAAACATAAACATAAGTATGATATAAAACACGTAGACTTTGCTGTTTAAATATAACATAAGCATTACATAAAAAACCTTTAGGTTTTGCTACATGATTCAAAAGTTCAAATGTATATTTTCCCATCGTATCTCAAAACAAAAGCAAAAACAACGGAACAAACATTAACTTACATAGAATAATATTTTACTTCAAAATTATGATTTTGTAAAATATATCTAATAAATAGATCTTAATTCATTTTGTTATATAACCCCTTGATTCGCGAAAGCAATCATTACACATTGTACTCACTTAAATTGTTTCACATCTGAATTTTATGTTTATATTCGTGTATGTTCTTCTAGCAAATGAATTATTCCAAAGGTCACTAACGCAGGTACTAAATGAAAACCGTAACGTTATATATTTAGCTTAAAATTAAACTTTCTATATGGAGATAAATATCTTAAAGCTGAGGCCTTTTTACAGTTTGAATGAACTGGAAATTGTTTTTTACACGTGTGCATTGTTTAGGGTAGATCTCTCTCGACTTAAAAAATGTGTGTACAAAATGTCAGATCGTTCCCTCTCTCCATTTTATTGTGCACTTTGACCAAAATATGAAAGAGTTGCAACGCTTTTCATTCAAACCGGGCTAAAATCATGCAAAAAAGTTTTTTTAATTTAAGTCTTAATAATTATATATTTTTTTTATCTATGCAGTTATTTCAAGTTTTATGTGTAAGGCTTGTTGACCTCAGTTGAAATCCTTTAAACAACTTTGATTATACAAACTACATATAGTTACAGTAAACTCCAAACCGATTTAACCTGCACTGAAAACAGATTGTTGCATCTGTCTTGACACTAATTAAAAATTATAAAACAAAGTCATACATAAAATTCCAGACATGACAAGAAAATTGATATAACCATATGTTATGCGAACGATTGATAGCAGTTTATATAAATATAAATGTTGAGTATGACTCTGCCGGCGACCTCGTTAGAAAGATTGTACTAAAATGTTTATATAATCACTGACTGTCCTTACATTTTGGCTTATGTATAACGAGACATTAGCTCAACAAGATATAACAGCTCATTTGCTGGAACAAACAAGCGACGTACATCCTTTTATTGCCAATTACCCAAGGCTCTCATTGTCAAAAGAATAATAACATCTTGGGATTAGAAGTTCTACTATTCCAATACATGTACGTCGCAAAATGAAATTCTTTGTTTTGTCCGTAAAATGTCAAAGAGTTTTAAAATATCATTTTAACCACTTTGAATGTGTAATGAAAATGCAATTTATCCAACAAATACTTTGATTCTATAAATCGAGTAATACTATACAATAATATAATTGTTATATCAAACACTATGATAATTATATTTATGAAAGGAGATATACATATACAGTGCTCCTCTTAGTTCACGGTACTTAACACTTTAAAACAGTAAAGAATACAAACAATAAACTTACACTACAAAAACTGTCATAAACTGTATCATTTAGTCATTTTTCTGCTATATGACACAAGGAAACAACAATATATTCAATCAAAATAAGTTTTAATTTGTCAGATGTAGACCGTGTGTCGGCCATTTTGAAAACAGTATGTCATCATTTAACTCGCGGTAATGGTGTTTTATTTCAGTTTTTTCATGTTTCTGTTAAAATTTCTTTATGTTATTTTGCATAATTTTAAAAATTAAAAGTATCTTTACATTGTAATTCAAAATTTATTCTTTCAACAAACAAGAACATTTAGAAAATGATGATTGTTTCAGACGTATGCACAAATTTAATGGACTATTGTTGTTTTTTACAGAAGTTTGTAAAATGTTGTTCAGTTTTACGTAAAAATCTATAGATTTAAATTATTTTGCACAAAAACTTTGTTGTTAAGGTATTTGAATAAAATATGTCAATTCTGACCAATTCTATCACTGATCACATGAAAATATGCCATTACCGTGAGGTAAGTGATGACGCGGTATTAGTGATGTTGAGTATACATAATTTTATGTCATTATACACCCCAAACAAAACCACAACAACCTCATTCCAACACACACAATTAATAATTTAAAAGGTTTTCTACTAGAATTTGAGTAATTTGATTTCTTAAGATTTTCTTAGAAAATCTGTGACGTTTATTAAAGTTGCCCTGTTCTATCTTGGAAACTTACATGTTCATAAGACAGTAACACACATATTAGACACAGATTGAGATAATTTAAACGAGAATAAAACTTTATTGCTTTAATAGGAGCCCATTAAGAACATTGTAATCAAAGATTATAATTTGGCAAAACACGAAGGACCATGAACAATATTTACGTAAAATGTATTATTTATTGCTTCTTTAAAGCATATGAAGTAGCCGATAATCTGCATGTCTTTTAGTATTGACATTTTACATCTTCGATTGTTAACAAGTTATATGTATCTTCCGAAGGCCCTTAAATAAGTTATAAATTTCGTTTCACTGTCTGTGTCGTTTTAAGAGAATAAAAACATATTTGTATCTTACAAAACCTAATACGTCTGGACAATTTTGGCGCCATAAAAGAAAATATCAGTCATATAATCTAATTATTACCCGTTTATAAGATAATTAGTACAATAACATAAAATAAAGAAAATAAGAATTCCTAAAGAAAGTCCAAAACGTTAAACAGGCCCGGTTTGATTGAGCCTTTTCATGGACGGTACTGTCAAGTGCAAACTACCGTCTACGCCCCTAGCAACAGTCTTGCAGTTATTTTATTTTTGTTGCTTTTTTTTTTACTTGACATTGAGTCCAATTATAACCTAAGATGTACTTAGTGCAGTGCGACAAGTTTCAAGGGTGTTTATTATTGTTTGTAATTGTATTTTTTGTAAGATATTTGCAAGAAATACGCCGTTAGAGATATGAATGTTATATAATCAGTAATAAACGATTTATGTTAATTCAAAAGTTATGTACAAGCTGCGGGGTACTGATAAATGGATATGATTTCATTCCAAAAACATTTTTACAAAAGTAAACTGGTACTCATTTCAGTTAAATGTATTTATTTATCATTTTTGAAACTAAGTAAAATCGTACTGTTTATCATACTCGTAAAATGTCTGTTTGGTAAGTGCAATTTTATCACTTGACCTTAGATTTTAAACCTTAAGATCGTTGTGCTGATTATTTCACAGATGTAAATATTAAAATCAAATGATCTATATAGAATATACATCAGGTTAAATAAGTTTGTAAAAAGCATATCCAAAAAAGCATGCCAAAATGTACTTGAATTGTTAGGAGCATTACATGTAACCACATAACTATGTTGGTTGATAAATATTGACGTCAATTCGGATCAAGGGTGATATGAGATTATAATTTGTTTTTATATAATTTATCTTTTTTTTTGCATTTAATCTCTGATAATACATTGTTTTTAAATTCTTGCATTTTTATGTTCATCAGCATTTTAAGCTTAACGTTCGGGTAAAAATAAAAAAAATCGCCTCTTCTACATCTCATGTGAATTCCTAGCATATTTCAATAACCGATTAAACGCAAAGATTTATCTTTTCTTCTCTTTAACAGTATGTTCTTGTTTCGATCTTATAAGTGAATGGTGATTTGTGTTATCTTGACCTTTATTTTGTAAATTACCTGAGATCGTAGAGTCTTTTTATTATTTAAATTTTTATCATGAAATGGCAGTATTTTAACGATCCGATTTTTAATTGATTCTAGAACAGAACTGTCATTACATTTTCAATTCAAATATAATTTCCTTTTTTTTTGCATTTAATCTGTGATAATACATTGTTCAAATAACATTTTCTTTTATTTCTATGTTCATCAACATTTCAAGCTTATCATTCTGTTAGATATTAGGAAACATCGGTTATGCTACATCCCTGTAAACGAATATCCTTTTCTCATGCGAATTCCTAGCATATTTCAATAACCGATTAAACACAAATACTTATATTTTTTTAAATGTAAATGGTGATTTGTGTTATCTTGACCTTTATTTGGTAAATTACCTGAGATGGTAGAGTGAGATGGTAGAATGTGCTTGTGTTTGTGACATGCAATATTTTCTTTATTACATTTATACTTTTAATGTTTCATAGGTTTTATGAGTCACTATAAACATGTTATAAACACTAAGAAATGTTGTTTGTAACAAGACATTAAGACTTATCTGAAAAAGGAAACATTTAATGCAACCGTTACAGTCAATTCTTGAAAACCCATATTCTTCGTTTGTTGTTGTTGTTTTTTCAAATCAGTAAATAATTTACAAATATGACCGCTTGCTTGAAAAAAAAACTAGTTTTCACCTTTTGACAAGACCGATTTCGTCGGCATTCACTTTTCGTATTATGTTAGTGTTATGTGTTTCTCCGTGCTAAAATATTTCATAATTATTAACTTTGCTTTTGTCAAAGAATGTTTCATCATTTTTCTTATGATAATAAGTAGATATTCCTGTTTTATTCACACTTAGTTTTATATGAAAATTGAATATAATCTGTCGCACTCCACTAAATTAAATAGAAGAAACAAGAAACCAACGGAAACTTTGCAAAGCTAGATAATCCGCTCTGTATTGGCAGCCGGTGTAAGGTCGTTATATTGTTCTATAACAAAAAAAAGATTCCATCGAGATTGTCCTTTAAAACCAGTGGTAAATGCAAGCTACCGTTTACGTCCCTAGCATTGGTTTAACCAATTTTGAACAATAAAACGTGAAACTATTGCGAGATTACATACTGCGGATAATCATTTGGCATTTTCTTGTCAGTCCCTGAAAAGCGGTCCAAAATACAACTCTATCTATTTTTATTTAATATTTACTTATTTTTGAATTAATGCGCAAACGGATTAGTTTTAAATGTCTGTCATTAAACGTATCAGTCATGGCGGCTAAAACGTATCATACTTTTATATAAACAAGTAATCGTCCATTCAATTTTTAACTAACGCGGCTAGAAAAACAAGGATCGTTATTCTGTAACATTCATTCATTAGGGCATTACAAATCACAAGATGTTTTATGTTACTTTACATCGTGTGTCGGCTAAATTGACAATAAAACACCGAAATAACTGGTTATTTTCTCTGAAATAGACAATATGATATCTTTGTTTGCATGTTACCAGAATCTCTTACACTTCCTTATTTATCTCACTGGGCCACATGGCACGTTTAAACTCATTTGATCACGATTAACGATATAATGTTTGTACTTAGTCTTTTTATTCAAGTTAACAACAAATAAACGCGGCTGTCAAAATTGTTCTTTTTCATCATGCAATGTCAGCAGTTTAACGATCAGATGTTTAATTGATTCCAGAACTGTCTTAATATTCTCAATTCAAATATGTTCAGTTAGTTAAGAATGACATTTGCCTATGCTTCAGATATAACATTGTCAATTAATTTCACATAATATAGTTCATGTGCCTGTTTTTGCACATTATAATAATTGCAGTTATATAACTAATTGAAAACGGTGAACTTATATTGGGGATGCGACCTCAGAATTGAGTTTTTTTTTTCTTTTACTAACGTCTTTAATAACTATGTTTTCTACCAGAATTTATATCTTAAAAAGTTATTATGTCTTATCAAAATCATTAAGACGTCTTTGCTTTTTATAACGTATAAGAATATCTTAAAGCTGAATGCATCCAAATGAGCCAAAATATATTAAGAAAATCAGTCTGAAAAATATACTGTAATGATTTAAAAAAAATAAGATATATTACAGTTCAACTAATATAAAGACGTGTTATATACGATAAATAAGTAAAATGTTGTATTAATCATCATATTTTTTCTGCATGACTTAGTGACGTATTTTTGCACATTCTGACCTTCTTTTGTTGGTGATTTTATAGATCTTAAGTCACATTTGCAAAGTGTAAATTTCTTTCTTTGCTCACTTAACAATATTTTCATTGTAAAATGTTAAACACGTTAATTAATTTTAATAAATTAGCATGAATATTGGGGCATGCTGCTTTAACATCACAACTTAAAATGTAGGACTCTCTTCAATCATTTACATTTTCTTGAATTTAACACTTTATTGGACATCTTACATAATTTTAAGTCAGACTGTATATACATATAATTATTCACAGAACACATATTTGTTAAAGTATGTTCCTTTCAATTAGTCTACTCATTTATATTCCAACTGCGTTATTTTACAGTACAGGCAAAGTTTTGTTAATTTTATTGAATTTGACATGCTAGTTTCTCATTTTTGTAATGTAAAATGAAAAGGTAGACTACAATAGTGAATTTGCTTTGATTTTTTAATTAATTTAGTAAAATAATTTATCTTTAGTTTAACTTTCTTATATATTCAGTTCAAGTCCTTCAATTGATTGAAGTGGACATTTAATTTGCATAGGAATAATTATGGTGAAATAATTAACTCCAAAAAATATGCACCATGTTTTTTCTATATGTAATTGAATTTAGATTGTTTCATTTTGAAATTTTTGCCAGTCATTCAAGATATGCAATAAAAAAAGCCGGTGTAAAATTATCGTACCCGTGTTTTACACTGAGACCACATTTTCCTTACAACAATGTGATAAAAAGCAATTGCTTTACGTACATAAATACATTTATTATCCTTTGAATATTTTCTCAATCATTTCAATATTGATCATTTATGGCCTTCTTATATCCTTACCAAATATATGCAAACACTTCAAAACAATTGAATAAATAAGACGTTTCTTTAACGGTTTCAATATATATTTCACACTTAAATATTCTGAAAACATAACACTTTTGATAAGGGACCATTTAACATGTTCTGAATCGTAGCAAGTCTGCGGCAATGTGCAGTTTTAACATATTATTCCTGTATATCTATGTTTGTTATCATTGCCACTGTAGTTTCATTTCTTTGTCTGTTTTAGTTACTGTTGAAGTTTGAGATTTTACACTCTTAGTCTTATGAGTATTTTGCTCAATATCATATGCCATATTGTATGTTTTAGCCAATTTGTTTTTGACAATTATTAATGTTTCTCCAATCGTTTGGACATAACAAACTTCAAAAATTTCTTTTCATGAAACAAGAATATGTAAGCCTTAACTAAGCATAAATAATCTATTAAGCCAGAACAGAAATAATGATTACTTTTACCAAGCCATTTCATATAGAAAACTATGATTGACACCATATCACCATTAAAGTATTAAAAGAAAAAAAAATAACAATAAAAACGACGACGTAGTTTAAAAATAAAGATAAACAATACTCAAAATCTTTTTTTTAGTTATCATTGAAATATTCGTGGAATTCAAATAAAAAAGGAAATTAATTTTTGTTTTATTCGAATGAATGATAAGCTAATATTTTAACAGACCCTGATAACATCTTGATACGAAAGTATATCTATATATCTGTACATTCCATTCTTTCAACATTATATTATCACACAGTGAAGAAAAAAGCAAAAATTAAACAAATAACAAGGACATTGAAATTGAATCACACTGGCTCAAAATAAACGTGACATTAGGTCGACCTACGTACTATGCAAAATTACAATAAATATTTTTTCGAGTATCAATATAGATATACTTCATAAAATTTAAAGTTATATAATTTTATTTAATTTGTAATATGATAATCACATCATCATTTTAAGAGAAAAAAAACGAAAGTTTATGTGAGTTAAAACAAATATACTACATTAATATTCAGCAGAAGAATATTAATTAATTAATTTCATTATTTATTTATTTCATTGTTTGATTAATTGATTGATTGATTGATTAATTGATTGATTGATTGATTGATTGATTGATTGATTGATTGATTGATTGATTGATTGATTGACTGACTGACTGACTGACTGACTGACTGACTACTTACTTACTTGCTTACTTACTTACTGTATTAATGCTATTTTCTTCAAAAGCACCAGCAATGCACAAATATATATGAGTACCAATGGACTTTGTTCTATATTTGGTCGTTTGTTCTGATTTGATGTCTTTGTAGTATAAGAGACAATGATCCATGTTAATAAAGAAGCAAAGTGTGTGTAGTTCTGAGAAAACAAGGGATAATTTTGCTGTTTTATTGTCAATTAAGATGTCACAAGATGTAAAGTGACAATAAAGGAGGAGGATTAGTAATGTTCCAATTCAAATGTATGCAGACACTAGATAATTGTCCTTGTTATTGTAAATACAGGTTTGTTCTTTGTACAAAGATATAGTAATGAAAATAGAGAAATTTGAAGTCATAACGGTGGCTAGACAAGTGCGACAAAATTGAGAAAAAATGAAACAAGTCGTGTTTTGATTATAATTAATAGATATTTCGATGCCTTGGTGCGAAAGGGTTGTAACTCAATATTTTGAAATTATTCAGGAGAGACAAAAAACTTATTTATTCTTTTACGTTCTAATAAATACTTCTTTAATTTTGGTTTTTGGCTTTCATTCCTTTACTGATATATAATTGATTGGAAAGGTTATTTTATTTTGTCAGCATAAAGAGATAATTGATAAAGTTTCAGTTACAACCCTTTCGCACCAAAAAAATAAAAAAATTCAAAAAATGATTTGGTGCGAAAGGGTTGTAACTAAATTTTTGCTTTAAATTCTGATAAATGTAATAGGTCAAATGAACAGATCCAAGCTTAGTTGTGTTTCGTATGAACTAATTTAACATATTGCCTGGATATTTCAGTGAAAAACCTTCAAATTTTATGTTTTTAAAATAAAATTTCAGTCAAATGATTTTTTTTTAAGAAATTCACTTTATATATAATTTTTTTTTTCCATGTGCCACAGTTCAGATTGTCAAACCCATCATAAGTACCAAATATGTTTGTTTTTGCAAGAATCAAAGTTCAAAATGTAAACTTACATAATGACAAAACCATCTAAGATACATTTATTTTTGTTAATATAAGCCTTTAGAAAATGAGAACACTCTCAATTTATTTTACATCTATTCTATACAAAGTCTTTTCTTAATAAAACTTAGATAATTTCTAGGATGTGCTTTTGTGTACAAATTATATTTTTTAAGCATTATCCAGGATCTTCTTTACTATTAAGCCAAAAGTGTGAGAAAGATGATAATAGATGTTCTAAGCTTCTAAGCTCATGCTATTCTTACAACTCTTTACAGTCCCAAATTTCATTGTTTATTATTATATAAATCAGTCAGTAATTAAATGAGAAAAAAATAAGGCCTGCAAATAATAACAATTACAAAATGCAATCCCCCACCCCAATAAAATTCACAGGTGTGCACACAAACGCACATACAGCTTAGGAAGTGATTAATATCTTTAAGAATGATTTTAAATAGCAGATAGAATATATCTGATAATTTACTTTTATCTAGTCAATAAAATATTTTACTTAATATTCGAAGACGACCCGCATTTTTCCCTATTGAGCATAGAAGATCGAAAGTGTGAGTTATTATGCAATAAAATCACTGTTTGACATTCTATATTAAGACATGTGACGTAATCATTATACACGCAAAGTAACCACTAAAAATGTGACGCGCTGAAAATGAGTACGGAAACAAATCAGGCGCAATTTGACTAAATATAAGGTAAAGCATTAAAATTTTATTTGTTGATGTCGTGTTAGAATCAAAATAATATATCCAAATTGGTGATTTTATCACTTAATAAAATCACTGTTTGTTGATTGAATGTGCATCATTATATCACTCGGGCTACGCCCTCGTAATTCCACACATCCGACCTCCAAACAGTGATTTTATTGAGCGATAAAATCACAATTTGGGATATATTATCTTAATTATCTACACATAAACACCTTTGTTTAAGAAATAATATATCCCACACTGTGATTTTATTGCTCAATAACATCACTGTTTGGAGTTCGGATGCGGGGAATTATATATAATGATGCGCATCTGAACGACAAGCAATAAAATCACCGATTTGGATATATTATTTCGATTCTAACTGACATCAACAAATAAATGCTGCCGTACATGGTAATTAGCTAAATTGCGCCTGATTTGTTTCCGTACTTATTGTCAGCGCGTCACATTTTTAGTGGTTACGTCACGTGTATAATGATTATGTCACATGTCTAAATATAGAACGTCAAACAGTGATTTTATTGCATAATAACACACACTTTCGGTTTTTCTATGTTCAATAGGGAAAAATGCGGGTCGTGTCAGAATAAATTGTAATACTTTTGTCTATACATATGTACTTACTGTTTACAATATGTTGTCAAAGAAAAATTTGTTCACATATCTAGTCAGACATTGTCTTGTAACGTAAATAAATTGTAGTACAATATTTATACAATTTGTCTTTGACAAAACATGAAAATATTCCAATAGTGATACACATGTAAGTTATAAAAGTAATTCATGTAAGTTTAAAACCAAATCAAGAATTGAGTAATAATTGTATAATTTCTTTAAGTTATTTTAATATTTAGTAATTAAAAAAGTATCGAAACACGAGGCTGTCGGATTTGTATGAGAGTATAAATCAGATTGCCGATTGTTTTGATGTTCTCTCTCTTTTGTATCTTAAGCAAAAAAAACAACACATTCCCAGTCATCCAAGAAAAAAGTACCAAATGTATTATATAAAGTATCTGAATATGACTTTTCTACTGTTATCTCCTTCCCTGTCGTCACAATATGTAAAAACCAGAAAAAATGAACCAGTTAACAAGCAAGCTCCAGACTGACAGTGAGTTAAAGCAATGTGCATGTATTGGTATGCAATTTAACTCTGACTTGTTTTCAAAAGTCTCCAAACTATGATACAATCATAATATATTGTATGACAATTATTTATAATAAATTTATTTTGAGTTACGGTAATTTCATTTTCGTAAAACCAAAATAAGTCCATTACTTTTTCTTGCTATTTTGCAAACAATGCAACATAATATACCAATGACAATTTTTATGTTGAAAAAAATCACTATAACAGTACTGTTAGTCAAATAAAGCAATGTACTATGATATTGTTTCTTTAACAAGCATTGGAATTGATTTATGTTGAAATATGTGTAAGTTATTCAAATTCTTGTATTATGTCTGATTCTGAATGAAAGCTTAACAATTTATAATGTAAATAACAAGGAATCAGAAGCTGAGACTGTTTTATAAACTTGTCAGTTAGTTTGAAAGAAATAATCCACTAAATATTTCACAGAATATGATATAATATATTGAGATACAACTGTTTTGCACTAGGATTTATTCAAAATATTATCAAAGTATTGGTGCGAAACGGTTGTAACTTAAGTTACAACCGTTTCGCACCAACAAAATATGTCTGTTTGAGTTACAACCTTTGGACATATATACTTTTTGGTAGTTTAATTTTAGCTTTCAAGTTCAATATTTTTACAACATGTGTGTATATTGCTCCTACATTGAAAAATACCATAAAACCATTTTCGGTGAAATTATGAGTTACAACCCTTTCGCACCAAGGCATCGATTTGTTGGTTTCTTGACGTGCTTGGAAAGCTAGGACAACCATTCAATAACTGTTTTGCCTTAAAAAGCAATCACATATTTATATTTTCTTTTATAAATGGTTAAAGAAATTTTTAAAACTATTTAAGCTATACAGATTAAGCAACTGTCCGTTAAAAATGTGTCAATAATTGGCGACAGAAATACTATTTTGTGTGTCGATGTCGGCAGCTCTAAATGTGTTTTAATGATAGATAAGAATCATATAGGATAAAATCTTATCAATGTTTGCTTGCAACAACACGATAATAGGTTCTTATATGCGTGAATTCTAGCGATTTGTTAAAGGGACTCAAGTGAGTTATTTTACATAAATTTTCCTTCAAACCAAACATTGTGTTGTACTGTTCAAAACACGTACTCATGATGACAGTATAAGAATATACACGCTATAAAGTGGCAATGGTATAATTTTATCCGTAGTATTAGTTGAATCAACGTATTGATGTCAGATGATACTAGAATATATTGTCTGATTGCGTGTAAACACCTTATTAAATATATTGCTTTTTCCGCCAGTCTCATAATTAAAAAGATCATTAACTTAAGGTAAGACTATCTTTCAAACCATATACCTGTAACAATAACTTGACAATATATATGTAGATACTTACAGCCGTGTAACTGGATTAAATGAGAAAGTTTATACCTAAGATTTGTTTGAAAAGTTTAAACCCTTATCTACTTTAGTTCAATTGTGTATACATCTATAAGTTTATGGACACATTTGTGAATATTTTCCTGTAATCAACCTGTGTTAAGCAGAAATGTCTGTACTATTGCAACTTCCACTCTATATTTGACAATGAATCAAATGAAAATCAATATAAAAACAACCATTTATTTCCACACGGTACACACCTGTGCACTTAACAATCAATCATTATTATACCATGCTTTTTATATCGGTATGCCATACTATAAATGCTGGATATCCCATATCTTAACGAGGAAAATTTCGCAAGTAAACACATGGCATGGCATAAAATCTGAATTACAAAATATTTTTTTGAATAAACAAACACTGTAATAATATCAGGTATTTTAGTTCCATTCCAATGTTAGGTTTGCTCACATTAGAAAAATTAGATATCTTAAACAAAGAAACATCAAATTTGATATCAGGTCAAATATCAAATTTATTTTCTTCTTCATTTAGGACACTTCATAAAAATACATAATCACAACAAGGAATCAGATTTTAGAAGAAAAAGAAACATACGTATTTTTTCATATTATTCTATATTTTCAAACCAATCGTTAGTTCTGCTATTTATACAATTATAAAATATTATATCTAATATCGTATCATATCATTTATAGAAAATATCTTTGACAGATTCTTATATTTCTTTTTCGCCCGAAAGTACCAGAAGAACAGAAATATTCACGTCACTGGGTCAATCAGAATATAAAATTAAAACAGAGATATAAATTTGCCAATACATTTACATGTCATTTTGAAATTGCCTACACAAAAACTGTGTTGCAATTTTACACTTTTAATGAAGTAATTACTAAAATTTTGAGACTAAACTATCTGTGATGGGAAATAAAGGTGTGCTAATACGGACTTTACAGACTAGACCCATGTGTTTAAAATAAATAATCATACTCAAACTTTGTATCTGTAATAAAAAGTAATGAAAATGGAAATTTGTACAAATTGGGGACATTTCATAAGCATCCATTTTGCAATATAACTTAACCATAACACGACACAATGGCGAATTTTAAAAAGTTACAACCATCTTTTTGGTAAGTGGATCTAGTCTATGACATTTTTTTCATGATGAAATTGTGTGGGTTTTTTAAAAAAAAAATTGGTATTTTCAAAGACCACTATACTTGTACAATTTATCAAACTTCCAATCTATATTTGAATTGAAAATAAATAAATGTCTATAAAATGTCTGTTCTTAAAAAAATTGCATCTTTTTATCATTAACAAGACTTAGTGTCATGATTTTTGAAAGTAACCACTTCCGATAAATTATTAAACAATGAAAGCAAACTAAAATAAATCGTTGATAAATTTAGTGTTGAAGTATTGCTAAGCCTAAAATAAACCAAAGACAATTATACACAGGAACTCAAACAGACGGAAACAAACATAGACAGACGCATGCTAAATAAGTGCCACCCAAACAACTTGTTAAAACCACGTGTTTTATCCGTAGGCAAATCACGGCGTTATAAGCCATTTATACGCAATATTTTGTCTTTCACTTTGCTTGTTCATTTTATGTTTTGACGTTATTCCGATTCAGAATCAAACAAATTCAGGATAATTTCACTATACACAAATTTCATAAATACAAGTGAAAATAAATCAGCTAGTATAAAATTTTGAGGTGCTAAAAGTAGAGTTAAACCTTCGTATGATACATTTTTGGCATTTGTTTCAGCTGTCGTAAAATTGTTTAATAATAATGTGTCTATAGTTAATGACAAAACCATTAGTATTTATCACTATTTAAGACTACGGAGTATAAATTAGTCTATGAATAAAGATATGTTCAAATCTAAAATATACTTCTAAATTCAAATTAATACACAATTTTATATGTGTTGTGAGAGTGACTTTAAAGATAGATAACGATATTATAAAACAAGCTTTGCAATTTTTTTATGTGTGTATTACACGACCTTTAAGGTTTTACCTTCCACGATGACAAAAACCTTTAACTGACAAATTCTAGATGACTTTCATTTAGTGGTTGTATCTAAAATAATACAAATTCAGGATGTCAACTTCATATTTTGCAAAACAATACAGCGACGTCTGGTTAATGTCTTGTTATTCCATTCAAAAAGTTCAAAAATTGTGTCATGCTTCAACTTACCGTATGTTGTTCTATATGTACTTAAAGAAAAAGAAAAGAAACCCTTGAAAAAAAGCAATCATTTCGAACATTTGAAAAAAAAAGATCAATACAAATTTTAAAGACAGTTGAATGTTGTATACTCCTGTGTACAATTTCTTGTTTCATTCAGTGGTTCAATCTGAAATAAAGATGTTATATGACATGAACAAGTTTAATGTCGCCCTGAAGACAATATTATGCAAATCAGTTATGTCAGAACAAATGTTATTTATATTCTCATAAAGATTTTGTCATGAAACTATTTTCCATCGATCTTCTATAACAAAAGGATACTTAGGTTAGAATTCACAGATTCTATAACAATTCAACACATGTAATAAGGAGAAGAATAATACTTTCTTGTAAAGAAGCAGATGAACTATACGATATCGTAGTAGACATAACTTGAGAATAATAAATTAATCCCAGAAGCAATTACATACCTAATATCGTATCATCATTACATTCCATCTTTTTATATCTGGCGGGGAAAAAGCAAATCCACACAATGTATGAAAATCATGTATTTGACGCTAAGCATGTCCTGAACGTATATGTCTTTTTTATTCAACTAAATGTGCATCTCAGTGTCAAATAAGTTAATAGGTTATTATACTTTACATTTTGAATTTTTGTATAATTTTTATATGTATATGATATAATAGTAAATAAGATGCAAACGCTGTAAGTATATAGTATTATCAGGCTGACAGTTCAAACATTTTAATTATATCTATGTTTTGTTGTTGTTGTTTTTGTTGTTGGCATGTTTGTTTGTTGTTGTTTTTTTTTTTTGTTATTGTAGTTTGTTTAGTTTTGCCTTTTTTTAAATGATTAAGTCGTTTGCAATGAAAATTTGGTTTTGGTTTGGCTTCATTTCAGAAATATAGTAACCTTGGATGCAAAGCATTTGACATAAGTTAAACAGCACCATTTTCTGTGTATCTCTTTCATGATTCCGTTTAATCATAGATTGAATAATTATAGTCCTGGTGTACAACATTTTTACAAATCGTTGATTACTTTTTTCCAGTTACATTCTGACTGGCCATATTAAAGTAACTGCAAAATCATTATGATTTGTTGGGCACTAATTTTTGTGATTTTTCGTTGTCAGGTCTATCCACGAAATTACTAGGCAACGAAATTATATCAAGTGTGCTGTAAAGCAATGTATTTTGTAAAAGCTAGACAATTCCCTAATCTAATAACCGACGAAAATGTAATTTATGACAAAATTTCGAAAGTTTATTCCCACGAAATGAATTGAATTGACAGTAAACAAACAAATCCATAAACTTAAATCTAGGACAATATTAACTTAAGACAATATGTTTCCAAGATAACTACTCTTTACCTTTTCGTTATTTGCATTATATTTTAAGTTACGTAGAATGATGTATCTTTATTTACTTAAATGTTTAGCTTACTGTATTGAGAAATTTATATGTTTTTTTTTCATTCCATAGGGACATAATATAAATCAATCCTTTTCTCCTTAAGTACAACGCAAATATTCCGGCTTAATGAATCATTAACTATCTAAATATAAACTACAGTACATGCACTAATGAGAACGCTAATAACGATATATCGCTTATAACGGTTCTGTTACCGCGGTTTTAAACTGGTTGCCTCTCGGATATAACAATATCCGGATATAACTATACAAATTAGGCCCCCCTGAATATCATTTGTTTTTATTTTAACATTTGCAGCAATATCACCTATTGAATGCAATTTTCAAATTGCATTTTTTTGTCCCGTTGGGCGGCCTGTGCAGCAGAATTGTGTGGGGGCTTCATCCTTTACACTTTGCTCTTCCTTGATGATCTTCCTTTTTTTACCTCTAATCAATTTACCGAATTTGTCTTAATTCCTTATACATGTGAAGCATAGTAAAACATTGCAGTAATTACAAATAAAGACATTTCTGATATTGAAATCATGCAGTGAGTGATGAAATAAATGTTTCTAAAACAAGTGATATGGTTTAGCGTCACATAGCGTATGGTAATTTGTAGAAAGCTTTTGACATTTATTACAAGTGTTTCGTAATTTCCTGCCATTAAAGTTACCTCAAAGGAGTGTGAAGTGATTTAATTTCAATTACAAATCATGTGAACAAAGCTTCTTTGTAAAGGTAGATTGACAGAGAAATTAGAAACTAAAACACAGATACCTAGCGTTCAACAAAAACTTATATTTTAATTTAAGAAACTAGTTTAAAGTACCAATATATCGGTTTATAGAAATAAAGGTGTTAGTTTTAGTCCACGATCATAGTAAAAATGACTGATTAGTCTGACCGTGCTCTGCCTTGTGTCCTGTTCTGATTTTGTTTAGGGTCGGCCTGGGCTCATTGCCACCGGTTCTTGTTACTGGGTCGTGTGGGTGGTGTTGCGTTCATTGAACGCCGCCTTTCCTTGTTGATCTTCTTTATTATATTTCAGTTAACCAAAACTGTATTGTTAATTTAATTGTTGGATATTCAAAGAACCGTTTTAAACGTTCATTAGGGATTCTTTTCATCTCTATTCTTCCATAGAATGCGCATTACATTGCTGTCATTATTGTGCGCTTTTTAACAATAGATCAATTGATAGTGCTATTAATAGGATGTGCATGTAAACTGCCGCCTACAACATATCACCGAAACAATGAGATACTGTTTTCCTCCTATAAAATAGTGAAAAATAGAATCCCTAAAGAAAGCTTAACACGACAGAATTGCAAAATGTTGCAGTCTCGGTTTGATTGAGCCTGTTTGTGAACGGTAATGAAAAGTGCAAGTTACTAGTTCACCCACGCCCCCTAGCACCGGCTTAACAGATTTCAACATTTAAATATGGTATGGTGAATTTTGAATTTAGAAACATCCGCAGGTGTGTTAATAATGTTTGAGATAATCTTTTTGGCGTTTATAGTTCAAAAGACTATAATTTGCAAAAAAGGCATTTAAAATATAACAATTTGGTACCTGATTGTAAAGAAAATCAAAGCATAAGCATAATATATATCTACCAGATAAGCATGGTAAAAATGTAGGTATACCTACCTTTTGAATCTGTCATTATAAATCTACCTTCAACTTGTATGTATGCACAGAAGGACACATGGATTTAACAATAAATCAATTGATAGTGCTGTTAATAGGACGTGCATGTGCATTCCGCCTACAACATATAACCGGAACAATGTGATACTGTTTTCCTCCACCAGTAAAGCTGGAAAGTACCATCAAGGTGTCAATGTGACATTGTTATTGCCTTAGATAGACTCCGTCGAGGCTTTTCCTAACCAGGCGGGATTGGAACCATTTTCCTGTGGTTTGTATACCAAATGATGTAGAGGTGGACCAATAATGTGTGTACAAATTTCCAGGCGTTACAGACAGTAAATTTTGTTCAAATTCTATTAAGTTATACCTTATTAAGTCAACTCTTATTTGAGCGTTTTGTTTCTTTTATGCATAAGAAAACATTCTTTTAAAGGTCCATACTTGTAATATATAATAATATTACGGCGGCAGACGACAAATATTTTATTAATAAATGACGCCATTTCAAGTCTGAATAAGCAAATGCATTCAAATCATGTTAAAACAATCTTAACCAGACAGGTCATAAAGCTAGCTTTAGTAGATAAATATGATAACCCTTCTTAAATGAGTCAGGTTTTTATACTATATTTTAAATTACTACTATGACGTCAATCCTTTGTTCTGACCGTACTGTATTTTTAATACAGTACAGGTAGGTGTCCAATATTAATGTGTAAGTCCAATATTAATCGTGTAACACATTAATATTAGACAGCGTGCCGTGTCTTAAAAGAAGCTTGTATGACCACAGGATTTTGTGGAAAATTCTCCAAATTAAAAAAAAAACAAAAACAAACAAAAACAAGAAAAACAAGAGCTGTCCGTAAGACAGCGCGCTCGACTTTTTTATTGCTTGCCAATAAAAAAAGTTTTTGCAGTAAAAGGCAATACAAGAATCTCTGTATTTTTAAAGTGAACTAGTTGTTTGATACCCTTGAATATTACAGCAATGTTTATATGACATAATTTATGGTAAAGTGAACAAGTGGATAGGAATGAATTTTTTTAGATTTTTTAAGTTTTTTAGTGCTTGCCTATAATACAAAACATTGACAGTTAAGGGCCATAATTCAAATAAAATCTTTGACAGAATTACCTTCTCCTGGACATGTTTGGGAATCATGATTGTAAACAAGTATTCCAACTTTCAAATTAATATCTCAAACAGTTCAGTCAAAAAGTGGACTGGTACTAAAAACTTAACCAAGATTCTAAGTCGATAAAAGGCCTTAATTTTTAAAACAAATCCTTGACAGAGTTACCTTCTCTTGCGTACAGATGGGGGTAATGATGTGAAATAGCATTAAAAGTTTCAAAGCAATATCTCAAAGGGTTAAGGCAATAAGTGGATTTTACCCATATTCAATGTATTTTCTAAGTCAAAAAGGGGCATAATTCTGTCAAAAACCTTGACAGAGTTATGTCCTCTTGTCTGTTGATGAAGGTCGTGATGGTAAACAAGTATGGTCAGTTTCAAAGCAATACCTCCAATGGTTTTGAAATAAAGTGAGGTGGTACAAAAAACTTAACCAAGCTCAATACACTTTCTAAGTCAAAAAAGGGCCATAATTCTGTCAAAAACCTTGACAGAGTTATGTACTCTTGTCTGTAGATGGAGGTTATGATGGTGAACAAGTATGGTAAGTTTCAAAGCCATACTTGTAATACTTCTGAAATAAAGTGGGGTGGTACGAAAAACTTAACCAAGGTGTGACGCCAACGCCGACGCCAACGCCGACGCCGACGCCGACGCCGACGCCGGGGCGAGTAGGATAGCTCCCCTTTTCATAGAAAAGTCGAGCTAAAAACCAAACAAACAATAAACGATGAAGTAAAATGTAACTTCTTATGACGAGGAATGATGCAAAATATTTCCTTCGCCCATTACGCATTTTACATAATTTTACGAAAAGAACAATAATTGATATCTGGCTCATTTAACGAATTATTATTCCAAGCCTTCTGAATTTTGATCTTCAAGCTCTTAACATCATATAACTGTTTACGCTTTCTAAGTGAAAGATAGCGGAGCGTCAGTTAGGATATGATTTTTATTGGGTTGTTTAATTTCTTGTCTATTGTCCGTTTTCTTTTTCTTTTTAGATATACGTTTAGTTGACAATTATACTTGATTTGCTTTATTGTATGTACCTTATGTTTCAGTTAGGTCATTTTTTCAAATAAGGGTAATGGTCAGCTTTTCAAATAAATCGATAGAGAAAATAAATTCATCTATTTAAAACAAAACTGCTTATATAAAGAAACGATTCCAGACTCATGTTGTATGACAAATATCAATATAAAAATAAGAAGGTATCATTTTGTTGCGTTATTATCCAAAATTTATACTAATCCGTGATTGTTGTAGGTAAAGTAAAAATATCATTTTAAAATATAAATCCTTCTTAAAAGTCATAGATTGTTTCAGTCAATCATTTAAAATATCCGAGATTCAACACAAATTTGGAAACATTTCATTTTAATTATTTCTTGTAAAAATCCCAAATGTAAATTGATGTATTCTGTATGTGTGTAAGTCCCACATTTTGTGTAACTGGTATATTTTGTGTATATCATTGTGTTCATGTACATAATTGGTCATATTTCAAAACACGAAAATTTCATGCTACGAACATTTTGTTATTCAAGAGGCTACCTATAGGGTTTTTTAGGTAAGAAAAATATAATTGCTTAAACCTTAATATTGTACATTTCTAGCACAAAAATACATTATTTCTAATTTTTCGATAGATAACATGATATTTGATAGTAAAAGTAGTAATTTAAGTAAGATATAAGCCTCAAACTGACTACGCGCCTCATGAAATTCAATATTTTACATATTGGACAGTTTTCGGCTTATATCTACTACATAAAAATGTTAATATTTGTGAAGTTTGTCTTAAATAAAACGAGATTAGCCCGCCGTATGCATTGTGCATATTTGATTAAATCTTCATGCTATTTCACGTAACACTTAAATTCCTACGTTTTCTTTGAACTTGTTATGAATGCAAATGAGCTGTATGAAACATATTTAGGTCTATGTGTTTTACGAAATGATGTATGTATGTCTGGGTATGCCATTATAAAACCATGATTTGAACGTGAAATTGTTGTTTATTTATAATTGTGTCTATTGTAGCCAACTTATCAATGTATGATGCTCGTTCAATTCATAAGTTAGATTTGTGAAACGAAGTTTACGAAAATGCAATTAAAATAAAAAGCAGTAAATATTCTGGACACGACATGAATATATCATTGCAAATTTCTATTGCAATTTCATGATAACTATACAATTTTAGGATTACTTGTCAAGAAATTATTTATTCGTCAGTTATTAAAACACATATCATCATAATAACCTTTTAACGTGGCGGCAATTGGTTATTGGCATATAATTTCGAAGTTAATTACGAATGAAATTACACTTTGTATAAAATCAAAGAATAATTTCCCGACTTGAAATAAACATTGTAATTTGATAATCACAGAAAAACGTTTAAAGATATGAATTTCAATAAATTAAAAAAATTGCGATCTTTTGTCTCGCATGCAAGCTGTGTAAATGAATATGAAAACTTTTAAACTTTAAACAAGTTTTATAATGATTTAGTGTGAGAACAGTGGTAAATTTAATGATTCCTTTGTACTGCAAACGCGTCTTTATAAGTATCAACTACAAATACAAAGGATAGGAATATCAAACCTTATAGATACCAACCTTATATGCCAAGTAAAACTTTAGGATGGCTTAGAAGCTTGTCTTCTTTTTTTGAATCAGGCTTAAAAGTACATGTATTACATTTATCTTGCTACAGCACTTTTTATTGCTTTAAACATTTGTGACACTTATTTTCCACGTGAAGTTGCATTTGCAATAAGATTTTTGTTTTCAAATTTCAAAAATAGTGTTGCGTATAACACAGATTGCCATTACTAGCTTTGGATTAAAAATCTGAATGAACGCATCCTGATACCCATGTGATTCTTTTGCTCTCGAAGTATAAATGGTAATAGCTCAATTTGTTCTAAAAAGCTTGTTTATATAGTTTTTGCTTACATTGTACGTCATAGTGTTTTGTGACACTGATTTTAGAAAAAATAAATGTATGAAATAGTCTTTGGCCATTTTATTACCAAATTCCAACGGGATTAATAACAGTTCTCCAAACGAATATCCAGCATTTGCTTATATCCTTCATGCTTGCGTTGAGAAATTCAAAGTGCATATGATAATACAAACTTTTTTATTAGGATATGTAAATGTTTTGCAATATTTATGAGAATAAGATCTAGAGTAATCAGATAGTATCTGTTTTACTATTTCAAAGTACGTTTCAGTCCAATTCAACCTTTATTTTGTTTGTTTCATGGAAATGTTATAAATTGTAAAAGTACATATATTTTAGTCTGTTACTTTGTTATATATATAGCAATAAATTCAAGGTAATTTAACAATATCTATCGTAATGTTTCTTTAAAGCTGCATGTCTCCAAATGAACCGAAACATTTCAAAAAAATCAATGTTATGTGCAGTTTAAGACTGATTTTGCAGTATTTTATTACCATATTTCTACTGCGTTACTAAGCAGTATGGGCTCTTTTTGCATATGTTGACGACTTTTTGGAAATTTTCTTGGATTGAAGGTGCCGATTGCAATATGTAAATTACTTTATTTGTTGAACTCACAATATTTTACTTTTAAATACATTCCCAAAATTTTCATGAAAATCAACATGAATTTGAAGGCGTGCTGCTTTTAGCCAAATAATCTGTATATGAGCTATCCATTCCCCTCTCGGAGCATAAATGGTCATAGTTTTATTTGTTTTGAAAAAGCTTCTTTATATAGTATATGCTTACGTCATAATGGTTTGTTACACTGATTTTAGAAAAAATTAAACTCATGAAATAGTCTTTGAAAACTAAATAATTTCATTCACAAATAAGTGAAACTATATGCAGATATTCGAAACTCATGGCCATTTTATTATTACTAATTTACAACGGGATTAACAACAGGCCTCCAAACGAATCTCCAGAATTTGTTTATATCCTTTATGCTTGCGTTGAGAAATTCAAATTGGATATGATAATACAAACTTTTGTATTCAGACATGTAATGTTTTGCAACATTCATGATAATAAGAGCAAACAGATAGTATCTGTTTTACTATTTCAAAGTACTTTTCAGTCCAATCCAACCTTAATTTTGTTTGTTTCATGGAATTGTTATAAATTGCAAAAGTACATATAATCTATTACTATAATATAGAGCAATAAATTCAAGGCTATATAACAAAATTTATCGTTATGTTTCTTTAAGCCATCCGCTCCCCTATCCCATCTCTATATGAATACCAGGTTTGATAAATTATGTTTTTCTTTTGTTTATCTGGCTCTTCCTGTAATGTTTTACTGTTATATTTCACGATATTTATCAATGCTTCATTATTTCATAATAAAAGTTTATAATCGCTTACGGACGGGCGGAGTATAAGATGAAAACACAATAAACTATCCATTAACTGCTTGTATTTGAAACGTGAATACTCACAAATCGCAAAGAATTCATAGTTATGATGTTCAGGTAAAAGCATCATTTTTTCTATTTGTTGCAAGCATTTAATCTACATGATGATATCCGTAATTATATAAACAGAGGCAGAGACTTATATTACACAGGGATAAGAAGCTCTTATAGTAGAACAAAATTCAAATCCTGACCCACAATCCTTTGCACGAGATTCATTAGCCGTTTGAATAGACCAATTACCGCTATCTTGTTTTACATTACTGAATTTGTTTACATTTTCACCCAACAGAGAATATAATTAACATATTCTTAGTCTTTATTTCCTTTTTTCCCCAACCTTTTCTTTGATTCTTTGATTCCCTCAACAAATTTTAGATAACATAATAATTATGGCAGCGTAAAACTGGTTAAATTTCTCGGGTTTAATGTCTCATAAAGTCTCGCAAAAATGTGAAATTGCGTGATAATCAATCCTTGAAACAAAATTTAAGTGTATGACATCAAAGCTTCCTCTCCATTTAGATATAGTTCTGAGACAGAGGTTAAAAAATCTGGTAAGCCTTCTTTCATCAAGAGATCAAACGATAAATGTAAAAGGTATTTATTTTCAAGGACGTTCAAGGAAATAAGTTATTTCATAAATGATAAAAATATTATTTTTACTTGTACTGAAGCTGACAGATTTAACCGCCTCAAAACGTCAGTATTATTCGCAAAACCCTGAATTTTCAATATAGTGTTTCTTTGACATACTTTCATATACATTGCTTTATGTTTTCAATGCACTGATTAATTCTTAATTCATCATCTCCAAAAGGCGGCGCTTTTAAATAGTTATTGTGGTATATATCAATAGTATAATTATGAATATGAATCAATGTCCTATTTGATAAAATTCTTATATTCATGTGTCAATTCACAGTAAATTTGGAATACATGAAATATTCCCCACTTCACTAATGAAGTAACATGAAAACGCCGGAAGCGTTCAATTTCAACAGGATACGTAGCTTGTGGCAGTTTGAATTGATATACTGTGAGCAAACTGTGATGAATCAGAAATTGACAAGAATGAAGATAAATTGTTTCATGCAATATGGACAGTATGATTTATTTCTCTTGTTATATTAATTGATATAAATTTGTTAAATGTACCAGTAAAACCTGTCTTTTTTTTGTTATTTAGTACAGAAACAGTTGAAATACTTAAATAAACGTCAAAAGGTATTTTGTGCATATTTAACACTGGCTTTCATAGCCAAAGATTTAACAAAACAAACCCTATACATCAAATAACAGACTTGCATGACCAACTGTATGGTGGATGATAAGTTTTAAATGCGCACTATCCCCGTTGTATTAAAACCGAATCCAAATGCCATTAAATATCAAAGTTGAAGCAAATTGATCAATAATTCAATCAGTTTTATGACAAATGGAATTCAAATTATTTCAAGCAAAACAGGAACAGAATTTGATCTTTTTTAATCATAGAAATGATACTCATATTTGAAATGAAATCGTGTTTTGTATCCAAAACGGCAGGAAACAAACACAAACATAATTAGCCCATCACCGCTGTGGATTCAAATCCCGACAGGGACTTTGGATTCTTTCATGTGAGGAAGCTATCCAGCTAGCTTACGGAAAGTCGGTGGTTCTACTCAGGTGCCCGTTCGTGCCTGAAATAATGCACGGAGGGGCACCTGAGGTCTTCCTCCACCCGTAAAGCTGAAACGTCGCGATATGACCTATACTGTGTCGATGTGACGTAAAACCCAAAACAAACAAACAAACAAACAAACATAATTAAGACAGCGAACTAATGGTTATCTTTTTTTATAAACATGTAGGTCATTATCTTAAAACTTAGATAGATATTGTGTTTTACTTATACTTTAAATCAAATTCATTACAGTATTTTAATACAATCATTGATAAAATTCGTCCGATATCTATTACGAATATGACTATTGCTATGGAGTCTCACCCGAGCGTGTTGTTTCCCTTAAGCAAAACAGAAAATGCTTCTTAAAGTCCGTGTTAAAACAGGCTTATCTAGACAGGACATAAATCTATTTAGCGTAAAAAAATGAATACTATTCTTGAATGATTCGATTTGTCCTTTCCAGTTATTTTAAAAAGTTAAGACCTGTCTTTCGTATGCACTTTTTGCATATTTGATTAAATTTGCATATTATTTTCACTCAGACTTAAACTGTAACGTCTCTGTGAACTGGTTATGAATGCAAATGGGTTGTATCAAACATTTTTGGTCAATGTGGATAAAGAGAAATGGTGTATAGATGTCTGTGGATGCCGTTGTAAAAATATGATCAACAAGATCAACAAGGAAAGGCGGTTTTCAATGAACGCAACCCCACACGACTCAGCAACAAGAACCAGCGGCCTCCCAGGAGGACCGCAAACAAAAAAAAACCGGGCGCAAAATAAAACACGCGCAGGCTGATCATTCAAATGATACATATAAAAAGAAATAATAGTAACCGACAAGGAAACAAAAGAAAAAAATAAGTGATTGATTAATAGGCCCACAAAGTAAAAGGGCACAGAGGAAGGGGATAGGAGATTCGGGGTAGGGGAGGGGGAGCAAAGTGTCAAATTAAAGGTTCCATGATCTTCCCCGTAAGAATACATCTTTGGATGTTTTAAATTCAATATTCACATTACCTGTTTAAATACTGAATACTACTTAAGCCAGTGCTAGGTTGACATGGACTGTAGCTTGCATTTCAAGTACAGTCCATGAACAGGCTCAATCAAACCGAGTCTGCAACAATATCTTCAATATCTTCAATATTTCCATTTTTTGGTGTTCTTTAGGGATTCCGTATTTGATGAATTTAAAATTCATGACAAATCTCTATTGCAATTTGATGATAACTGTACAGCGAGCGTTAGAATAAAATTTAAAGACATAATTTCTTTGTCAGGTTTTATTACGCATATGATCAAAGTTTATATTTTAACCCGTTGGCCATTGTCTATAGACATATATAATATATTTTGAACGTTTAAAAAATAAACATCTAGAATTACTTTTCACCTTGCATCAAATTACTTATTCATTGGTGTTGATGCTCAACATAAACCGTCTCCAAGAAGCATATCGACTTCAGATTTGTTTCTCGCACACAATCTATTCTGAGCATTGTAAACGAATTTAGAATCCTCCCATTTCAATAAGTCCGAGTCCATTAATATTAATGCGTAGGATTGAAACTACCTTTGCTATTTCTAGTACATAGAATCTGTTACTTTGATATCAATAACTTCAAGCTATATTACAACATTCTATGTAATAATATGTTTAGTTTAATAACAAAAATCTTGGTCTAAGCAATTAATTCCCCTCCATGTTTAAAAGGTTTGATAGACTATCATTTGTTTTGCTTCTCTGCCCTCTTCCTATTGTGCATTATAATTATGTATCATGATATATACTAATGCTTCATGTTCTAGTAATTATTATAAAAAATGCGTATACTGCTTATATTTGAAACGAAAATGTACGCACAGTGTAAAGAAGACATCAATTTTTGATGAACTAATGAGACCGTTATATTTTTTCTTATGATTTAGCGAGCTTCTAATCATCTTTATTGTTTACAACATTAATCATTTAATTAAAGCATAGATACTATACTTTTCATCGAATGATCAAATAACGAATGCCAAAGATATTTATAACAAGAACAAGATTTAAGGAATTAGTAATACACTTATTATTAAGATTTGTTTTGTACTAGACATATGAAAGAAAGTACTAGACATATGAAAGAAAATAATAAATAGAAAACAACAGACACCCTCAAAAATGTACATTACGGCAATATTTAAATTACTGCAAGTGTGCATGTTCCAGGACGGTAGCGGTAAATGTAAGCTACTCTCCCGGTCGGTTCCAGCAACGGTTTAAATAGAATTGAACGTTTGTAGATGAAATTTGAAAATTAGAAACGTCTGCAGATGTGTTAGAACACCGGCAATCATAGAACCTTTAATGCGATACTGTCGTGTCGTTTCATGTAAAACGGCGTTTGGTTCCAAGCTTGTCAAGTTGAATTTGTTTCAACACACAGTGTGAACATTCGAAATGTATTGTAAGTACATGTAATTATGAAATATATAATAATCCTACATGCATGGTGCCAAACCTTCTCACCACGTCAGTTATTTGA
>NW_026854061.1:0-9546 GCF_026571515.1 Ruditapes philippinarum
AACTTTTTTTTTTTCAAACCATGTTGAAAAGAGGTAATTGAAATATCTTTAAATTATTAAAAATCCCCCTTGAACTTGTATTACTATTTGATTACATGTTAATTTCCTTAGCATAGGTTAGACCTTGGGAATAGCGTCAAGAAAATTTGTTTTATAGAAAGCGATTTGAAAGTTCGTGGCATTGCTCAAATCAGTACATGCCAAATCAAATAAGAAAACGAGAAGGAAGGAGGTTTACTGTGCATTAAATTATGATCGATGGGGCAGCTCTATTTATTTTAATCGTAGAAGATAAACTAGAACAGAAACGAAACGATGATATATCTACATGTATATAGCCACTAAATATATTTTTATTAAGACCGCGCATAACAAACTGTAAATAAAAGAATGCTCATTATAATAAATGGTACAGTGTTGCTTTAGAATAAAAAATCATATGATATCTACACCTATTGTAGACTTGTAAAGTTCATAATTTAAACTCGTACCTGCTTCATAAGATGTATTCCGTGTCGATATGTGAAGCACCACCATTAGATATGTTTATTTTCCGACGATCGTTTTCTTTAAAAGATGAATTATCCGTTTTTGAAAAGTCGCCCACAGTTTATAAAAAATATTAATAATAAATAAGCAGTCGTCAGCAAACATAACATTTCCCTTAAATTGCTACTAACTACGAGATCAAAAGGCAACAAGGTATTCTTCGAAAATTGTTAAATTATGAGGAAATTTAAAGGTTTCTAAAACTGTTTTGAGGGATAATATGATAGTTCATGTATACTTCTATGAAAAATAAGAAAAAAAAGTATTCAAGTATAAAAAACAAAGAAGTTTTTCTATGTTTTGTTCTTTGTATATAATGCCTAAGTAGTAAAAAAACAATTTAAGACTAATTTCATAAGGACGCATTTAGATGAAGACACCTAAAGTAAACAAAAAAAACAACAAAAAAAAAAACAAAACAATCACTTGTTGTAGTTATAACCAACTATTTCGTGCACCGTGCATACAATTGTGTGGTGTTGTAAGACTAAAAGATGTTAAACCATCCCCTGAATCCAAAACAAAGACACAATTTGTCTACAGTTAAGCAGGCTGACTTGTATCCTTATTTTTATGACATTAGGGCTTACGTCTAAGCAAAGTGGTTAGGGAAATGCGGCGGTGGGGGGAGTATTCAGCTATCATTCACTACATCAACTTTGGTGCGTGGCCGCTTATTATTCTCAGATACCAATGAGTAGGTTTTACATGGATGGACACTAAAAAATATACCCGAGGGCCTACAATAGTACCAAAGACGACATGAACAAAAACAACAGCTCCAGTCTTACTTGTTAATGTTAAATAAAATCCTATATTTTCAGAAAATGAAAAAGTTTCTTACAATTTAATTGAATGATTAAAAATATTTTCTAAGAAAAGAAGAGATGAAGCTATTTCAAATTCAGAATCCGGAAGTTAATTATGTTATTGCTACTCTAATTAATCGAGCGTCATATCAAAATACAATATAAAATGTACTAGTGTTTTTCACTTGTGGGGGTAATGAAAGTATTATGTTATGAATAACAGGAAATTTTTTTCAAAATTGCGTTTTTTTTTTAGAAGGAAACGTTATTTAATAGTTTTAACATGCTAATTGAGTGGAGAAAAGAGAAACTTTGTGTATTATTGTCAGGAGAAGTTAAAGATTTTTTGTTGGTTGTGGCTAATCCATCTATATTAACTTTCATTATGGTATCTGATACCACGTACCTTAATTACATGGACTTTTTATTTACAATTAAAGTCCGTGCTGACACGTTTAAAAGATCCTGTAACACAATTTTGTATGGTTTTGTGTCATAAATATGATGCTCAAATTAAGATTTATCAATTTTATAAGTTCCAAAAATCATTATTGATAAAGATATTACTTAATTATAAAGTTCATAAAGAAACATGATAATGTCAAGAAACCAGATTTTCAACAATAGCCACTGCAACTATTAACAAAAAACCTTTTCAGGTGCATGTAAAAAAGGTCAAGGTCATATTGGAATTTCTCAATATGATGTTTTGGTTGGACCAAATCAATCAGTAAAGCTGCGGTCTCACTTACTCCCGGCAGAGGCCAGGACCTTCCCGGTAAGTTACCGGATAGATCCAGGACGATCCGGGGTGAAATTATTGTTGCGGTCACACTTTCCCCGACTGCACTACGGTAGTTCCCAACTAACCACACAGGATGCGCCCCGGATCATCCAGGCAGAGCCAAGGTGAAGCAACGGTTCATGTCGGTGCTTCCCCGGTCGTTCCCGGAAGAGCCCCGGTTGACCCAGGCAGAGCCCCGAGGATTCCAGGCAGAGTCCCGGCAAAGCCCAGGACGATCCAGGTAGAACCCCGGTGGATTGAAAAGGCCCGAAAATGATAACATTGATACATAATTTTTATCTAATAGTTCAAGAATAGTAATTCATGATGATTTTCTGAAAAATCCTTATGCGATACTGGATAGAAGGGAAATGGGAAAGGTTTTAATACAAACAAGTGCAATCATCGCAAATTGTCGTTATTCTTTTGAAATGATCCGGGCTTTGCTGGGGCTCTACCGGGATCAATCTTAGTTCTACCTTAATCCTCAGGGGCTCTGCCTGTAGTTACCGGGGCTCTGCCGGCATATACAGGGGCTCTACCGTAGCTCTACCGTTTGTCCTACATTTGTTTTTTTTATAAATCTTATACATTTTCATTGTATTTCCATTGCATTGAACCATTCATTCAAATTTTTCAATTAAATATTCAAAAAAAGAAAAACAATTAAGTAAAAATTGTATCATTGCTTATTTAATGTGCTCAGTACAAGAGTTTGGCCCCAAGAGATTACTTGTGTACTTTGCAAATGTATTAGAAATATTGAATTTGCTTGAAATGCAAATATGTTTGAAATATCATTTTTATTTGAAATATCCACTGTATTTATATATTGAATGTATTTGAAATACCCAATGTACTTGAAATAATATTGATATTTGAAATACAAATGTATTTGAAATTGTGAATATACATATATTTGAAACATGGGTTTGTACAAGATTCTTATCTAGCTATCTTCTATGGGTTGAGGTAACTCACAAAAAAAATTTATTCTGGTAATTTGATGTAAAGTGTCCGAAAAGTTAAGGTTGCGAAACTCTATAGCAAAAAAGCGAAATTACCGTTTTTGTCACAAACCAAAAGATGGCATAAAGAATTTAATTTTCATGAAGAATTGAAGAAAATTGATATCCTTTAAATGAATTTGATAACATTTATGAGATTGAACTATATCATGATATCTTTTACCTTTATCATGCTTACTTTGTGTCTTTGGTTTTCTCAAAAGCTTTTTAAGAAAAAAAAATATTAATTTCTGAGCCATATTTTGCCTTTATTTTCTGTCATTGACTTGTAATAATGTTCAATACTCTGTAAGTCTACAGTGTTTCATTTCTAAATAAAATGTACATTATAATACAATAATTATCTGGCATTATAGAATTTTCTTTGGAATAAAAATAAAGCTGTAAAACATTTTTTATCCCCCGCCGAAAAGGCGGCGGGGGAAATAGAAATAGTCTCCGTCCGTCCGTCCGTCCACCGTCAACATTTTTGTCCGGAGCATATCTCAAAAAGTACTTGAGGTATCAACTTGAAACTTCATAGGTGGATAGACCTCATTGAGGAGTGCAGTGCACAAGAATAATAACTCTACCCTGCATAATTTTTGAGTTATTGCCCTTTTTTATTTTTCAAAATTAATTTTTGTCCAGAGCATAACTCAAAAAGCCTTTGAGATATCAACATGAAACTTCATGGGTACATAGATCTCACTCAGGAGGTGTGCAATGCATAAGAATGATAACTCTACCTATCATAATTTTTGAGTTATTGTCCTTTGTTATTTTTCATACTTAATTTTTCTCCTGAGTGGAGCATAACTCAAAAAGAGTTTGAGATATCAACATGAAATGTCATAGGTGGATAGATTTATTGAGGAGGAATGCTGTGCGCAAGAATGATTACTCTTCGCATATAATTTTTGAGCTATTGCCCATTGTTATTTTTTCATTTTATTTTGTCCGGAGGTTATCTCAAAAAGTATTTGAGGTATCGACTTGAAACTTCATAGGTGGATGGATCTTAATGAGGAAGGGTGCAGTGCACAATAATGATAACTCTACCCTGCATAATTTTTGAGTTATTGCCCTTTGTTATTTTTCAAAATTAATTTTTGTCAATGCATAACTCAAATGCTTTTGAGATATCAACATGAAACTTCATGGGTGTATAGATCTCACTCAGGAGGTGTGCATTGCATAAGAATGATAACTCTACCTTTCATAATTTTTTAGTTATTGCCCTTTGTTATTTCTCATACTTAATTTTTCACCTGAGTGGAGCATAACTCAAAAGTGTTTGAGATGTCAACATGAAATGTCATAGGTGGATAGATCTTATTGAGGAGGAATGCTGTGCACAAGAATGATAACTCTTCCCTATTTAAATTTTTGAGTTATTGCTCTTTGTTCTTTTTCATACTATTTTGTCCGGAGCTTATCTCAAAAAAGATTTGAGGTATCAAATTGAAACTTCATAGGTGGATAGATTTTACTGAGGAGGGGTGCTGCACACAAGAATGGTAACCTACCCTGCATTATTTTTCAGTTATTGCCCTTTGTTATTTTCAGCCATCAGTATTCACATAGGTTTCAAATCTGTAATCACTTCAGCCATTAGTTTTCATTACCAAAAGACCTCTTAAAATTGAATTATTCTGCTCTACTATTGTTTGGTTTTATTAACCTGTCATTTACATACTGATTACACGGTTGATGCACACAGTATATTAATCTTCGGTAGATTTTCGATAGTTCCGTGAGATGTACGCTGTACGATGGAATTTAATTTAATTTGTATCTCTAAACAAAGTGTAATCATCGTTATAGCGCAATAGGGTAAAGTGCGAGTTTATAATCTAAGTGTCACGCGTGTTTGAAGTTCGACACCGCGTTGGTCCATGTTTTTTTCTTAATGAAGTTATATATGATTATTTTATGTTGTTCGTTTTGTGTTATTATGTTTTGCTTAATTCTGTTATGTCTATACTCTTTTTAAATAACATGTTTTAAGAATTCGTGTTTAAAATTAAAATGGATTAAAATAAATAACTGTCTTTTCAATGCCGTAAAACACTCTACAAATCTGTTCCATTAAAATATACTGCAAAAATAAAGAGTACTAAAAAAATGGCAACAGTACGGATCGAACCACAGACCTCTCAATTATCAGGCATTCTCTTAACCGACTGTGCTATTGTGAATTAACGAAAACCTTCGCATTAAGCTGGCGTGAGTTTCAATCCATGACTAATATACTCCACATTAATTCTCGTAAACTACACGGACCAAACCGAAGTGGGATCGAATATTTAAATGAGTCATATAATGTATTCATAATTGACAGGTCAATAAAATCAGACTATACATATACATTCTTCTACTGAGCAAAACCATTCGGCGGGGGATGGCCATGTTGACATGGCGCTTGTGGAATCTTGAACAGTATGTCCAAATTAAACGATTAAATGATTGATGTAAAGACGAATTTCCACTTATTAATTCTCTCAAAACTTGGAGGGGGAGGGGCAGGACATTAATAAAAAGGATTAAGAAGTTACAATTACAGATTTCATTTAAAATTACAGTATTGTGTAAATTAAATGAAACCTGTATAAAATCTGTCAAAAATACTGAGATATCTTATGTACAACTTGTGGTTTTGTTTTTATTTCTTTGTTTGAAAAATCAAATGAAATATTGATACAGTGTTATTTTTATATTTTGCTTTCAGAGAAAGACAGTGAAATCATTCCCATTTAAGCAAGATGTCTTTAAACAACTGAAAATCTTATAAATCGAAATTGTTAAATTTTGTTCTGCTTGTAAAGTTAGTATGCACCACTATACATATATTTATATGGCTATAGATATATATGTAATGCCAATACAAAATTCTGCTCTGTATATTTGTATGGCTATAAATATGGTTTATTTAAATGCCAATGAAAAAAATATGTTCTGTTCTATAACAAGTTTATTGGTTTATTGATATATTTTATAAATACCATAGAGATATTGACTATTTTTTGACACTCCTTATTTAACTTTGAAAATAAGAACTTTATTCATAACAATGTAATTCATAGCTTATTTCTGATTTTTGTGGTAATCGATGCAATTACAAATGAGCCGTGTCACGACAAAACCAACGTAATGGGTTTGCGACCAGCATGGATTCAGACCAGCCTGGGCATCCGCGCAGTCTGATCAGGATCCATGCTGTTCGCTATCAGTTTCTCTACTTGTTATAGGGTTTGTAAGCGGACTACGTTGGTTTTGTCGTGATGCGGCTAAAATATATATTGTTTTATGATTGCAATATGCATTGAGAATTAGGAATGGTTTTAAAGGATATCTCAGTAATGCCTTATTGTCCCACGCCTTTTCGAAGAAAAAAGGGGGATATAGAAATAGGCTCCGTCCGTCTGTCTGTCCGTCCGTCTGTCCGTCCGTCACACTTTCGTGTCCGGTCCATAACTTTGTCATTTATGAAAGGAATTTGAAATAACTTGGCACAAATGTTTATTATAATAAGACGATGTGTCATGCGCAACAACCAGACCCGTACCTTCAGGGTCAAGGTCACACTTGCTCATTCAAGGTTAACATTGTCTATTTGAGGGTATATGTCGTGTCCTGTCCATAACTTTCTTATCTATGAAGGGATTTTGTAAATACTTGCCATAATTGTTCACAATAATCAGACGATGTGTCATGTGCAAAAACCAGTCACCTACCTTCAAGGTCAAGGTCACACTTGGAGGTCAAATATTAACATAGTCTGTTACTGGGTATATTTCGTGTCCGGTCCATAACTTTGTCATTTATCAAAGGAATTTGAAATTACTTGGCACAAATGTTTGTTATAATAAGACGATTTGTCATGCACAACAACCAGTCCCGTACCTTCAGGGTCAAGGTCACACTTGCTCATTCAAGGTTAACATTGTCTATTTGAGGGTATATGTCGTGTCCGGTCTATAACTTTCTTATCTATGAAGTGATTTTGAAAATACTTGCCATAATTGTTCACAATAATCAGACGATGTGTCATGCGCAAAAACCAGTCACCTACCTTCAAGGTCAAGGTCACACTTGTAGGTCAAATATTAACATAGTCTGTTACAGGGTATATTTTGTGTCCGGTCCATAACTTTGTCATTTATCAAAGGAAGTTGAGATAACTTGGCACAAATGTTTATTATAATAAGACGATGTGTCATGCGCAACAACCAGATCCCTACCTCCAGGGTCAAGGTCGTACTTGCTCATTCAAGGTCAACATTGCCTATTTGAGGGTATATGTTGTGTCTGGTCCATAACTTTCTTATCTATGAAGGGATTTTGTAAATACTTGCCATAATTGTTCACAATAATCAGACGATGTGTCATGTGCAAAAACCAGTCACCTACCTTCAAGGTCAAGGTCACACTTGGAGGTCAAATATTAACATAGTCTGTTACTGGGTATATTTCGTGTCCGGTCTATAACTTTGTCATTTATCAAAGGAATTTGAAATTACTTGGCACAAATGTTTGTTATAATAAGACGATGTGTCATGCACAACAACCAGACCCGTACCTTCAGGGTCAAGGTCACACTTGCTCATTCAAGGTTAACATTGTCTATTTGAGGGTATATGTCGTGTCCGGTCTATAACTTTCTTATCTATGAAGGGATTTTGAAAATACTTGCCATAATTGTTCACAATAATCAGACGATGTGTCATGCGCAAAAACCAGTCACCTTCCTTCAAGGTCAAGGTCACACTTGGAGGTCAAATATCAACATAGTCTGTTACAGGGTATATTTGGTGTCCGGTCCATAACTTTGTCATTTATCAAAGGAAGTTGAGATAACTTGGCACAAATGTTTGTTATAATAAGACGATGTGTCATGCGCAACAACCAGACCCGTACCTTCAGGGTCAAGGTCGTACTTGCTCATTCAAGGTCAACATTGCCTATTTGATGTCCGGTCCATAACTTTCTTATCTATGTAGGACTTTTGCAAATACTTGCTATAATTGTTCACAATAATCAGATGATGTGTCATGCGCAAAAACCGGTCACCTACCTCCAAGGTCAAGGTCACACTTGGAGGTCAAATACTTACATAGTCTGTTACAGGGTATATTTTGTGTCCGGTCTATAACTTTTTCATAGACCAAAGGATTTTGAAAATACTTCGCACAAATAGTCACTATAATAAGAGGATGTGTCATGCGCAACACCTGCATCCCTACCTCGAAGGTCAAGGTCACACTTAGAGGTCAAAAATTAACATAGTCTGTTAAAGGGTATATTTTGTGTCGAATCTAGAACTTCTTGATACTTCAAGGGATTTTGAAATAACTTGGCACAAATAGTCACAATAATAAGCCGATATGTCAGGTACAACACCTGCACCCCTACCTCTTAAGGTCAAGGTCACACTTAGAGGTCAAAGGTTAAAAGTCTGTTATTTGGTATATTTTTTGTCCCGTCCATTACTTCTTCATAGATTAAGGGATTTTGAAAATACTTGGCACAAATAGTCACAATGATTAGATGATATGTCATGCGTAACATCTGTGTCCCTACCTCCAAGGTCAAGGTCACACTTAGAGGTCAAAGATTTACATAGTCTGTTATAGGGTTTATTTTGTGTCCAATCTATAACTTCTTCATAGTTCAAGGGATTTTGAAAATACTTGGCACAAATAGTCTCAATAATAAGACGTTATGTCATGCACAACACCTGCTCCCCTACCCCCAATGTCAAGGCCACACTTAGAGGTCAAAGCTTAACATGATAGATTTTTAAATTCCGTGTTTCGTTTTATTTTTTTAACAAGTTTATTGTTACATTTGCAGATCTAGCATTGATCATAATTTTGGACTGAATGTCCTGAGATCCATACCTCAATCTTTGGAAATAGCACAATTTAATGCTTCATATAAAACTCCCGGGGCGGGGGACGTTGGTAACTCTGTTACAAATTCTTGTTTCATTGAATAAAAGTTGTGATCTAATTTTGTGATAACTTGTGGGCCAATTCGAAGGGTTCATTATTTCATTCACACATATGAATGGATTGTATACTCTTGTACATGAATGAATTATAGTTTGTTTTCTTGTCTTTTCTGTTATATATTGCTTTGAACAATGAATACTTTATGAATATATTATGTCATTTTACATGACTGTAAAAACTGATGAAAGAAAATGAACATAAAATATGCATACAATCTTTTGTCTTGTTATTTTTGGAGCGATATAGTGACATGTATACATTTGCCGTCTGAACCGTATTCTTAGATTAGACATATTATCTGTCAATTTAAAGGGTTATCTTAATGTTTTAGTAAAGTGCAATTTTATTTTCTTTTGAAATTATCAATCCCTCCCCACCCT